>NW_010403272.1:58292-63415 GCF_000710305.1 Buceros rhinoceros silvestris
CAGCAGGATGGGATGGAGTTAATCTGCCAGAGAATGAATGACAGCAGTGCTCACAGGGATAGTTTCAAAAGAAGAACTAGCTACCCCATACACAGGACTGCACTGGCTTGGCAGGGGAACAAGTTCCTGGCTGGGAGGTTGCCGTCATGTAACATCTCTCGGAAGGCGAAGACAGCGTTCCAGGCAAAAAGACTTACGGGAAGCAATTTATTTCCACCTCTTACCTTCCCTGTCAGTTTGGATGACCGCTTCAGCTTCAGGGAAGAGATCCCCTTTGAAATCTTGTTATCTTTTCTGCTTTCTTTCTACAACACACATTACCGTTATAGGAAATTAGTTTAATGCACAGCAAGAATGATCCATAAAGGACAGGAAGACGCTCAAATGCAGATGTTTTTCCTTTGTCCCCTCCTGCCCAAAGGAGCTGCAGTGTCCAACGAGGACTGACAGGGTCCCTTTTTCACTTCTGGCATTTCAAGGATAGTAGCATGAAAAAGGGTTCCTTTGCTTTTCTCACTCTTGGTAGAACAGCACAGAAACCAAGGAAAGCAAATGAAAATACAAACATAGCCTGCTCCTCTCACCATATTTGGGCTGTCGTTCCTGAACTGGACCTGGTTTTTTCTGCCAAGTGTGTCATATATCTGCGTCATCACAGAGCCACTCCTGATGGTAGCATTCTTGGCAAACATTGCTGGCTCTGGCAGGTCCCCCATGAACCTCAGGATGATAACCCACACAACTAGAGAAGCCTGTAGTGGCAGAAAGCACAGTCAGACACTTCCAAGAGAACCAATGCCATTTCTCCCTGTTTACGTAAGAGCATTTTCTTCCTTTACTCTGTCCAGGTTGTTAAAATTCACATCTCCTTCCACCATTTACATCAGAAATTTTCTTTCATGTAAAACAACATGAAAGCAACATCCACAACACCCTCATGCTGAAGGAGAAAGGTGCAGCTCTGGTGGGAATGTCACATTTGCTTTGTGATTGCTGAACCCTCACCATTCCCTTTTCAGGCATCTTGCAGGTGTGCCATGGCTGCAGTGAGGCAGGGAAACCTTGGCTGGACTACACTCTGCATTTACCCACCTGGACAGATAAACAGTGGAGTGAACTCTTCCAGAAGCCCTTGTGCCCACAACTAGAAAGCCAAGTAATAGTGAAATTCTTGCAGCATGAGATTCTCCATTCTGCAAGGCTGCTTGGCATCAAGGAAGACTACCCTCCTCAGTCCCCGCCATGGCTCAACAGGAAAATCAGAGGCCTGGGCCTCCCCTTCTGTCTTAACTCACTGGTCAGCAACCCTAACAAGAGCAGGGAAGTGGGTGAGCTCTGATGCTTCTTCTCTCCAGTCTGTTTTTTGCCCCCAAAGGGTATCTGGAGAAGTCAAAACGAGTCCTTAAGCAGACTAAAGGTGACCAGAGATCTTGTGTTTAGCAGGTATCTGTATGAAGTGCCTGCCTGCAAAGGGCCAAAAAGTGCTGAGGGGGACTGCTATGGTCACATAATTGCTTAGGGCTATCTGCAGGCTTTAAAGTCTCTGGTTCCCAGGGCTGTGCCAGAGGTGGGCGGACCAAAGGATGGGGGAAGCTATTGAAGCCAGGGCTATGGAGAGACCAGGTTAACAACAACAAGGAGCAAGATACCAGGACGTTGTCCTTGTCATCATGGTAGAGTAGTGGCTGTCGCAGCTGTCTCCTGATATGTGTATGTGTGGAAGACCCCTGGAAATAAGTAGCTGCAAACTTTGGGAAGGTATATTCTTCCAAGCCATCCGCTTCCTCTTCTAGCTCCACACTCATGGGAACCATGTCCAGGTCCACCTCGTCCAGCTTATTAGGTTTTGTTTCCAAGTCCTGTGTAGAACACAAGGAAGAAGCATATTTTCTTTCCCTGTACTCTGATATTCTCATGTTACTTTTTTTTTTTCTCTTGGCCATAGGTACTTTAGAATTTGGCTTTCTAGCTAATCCCAAAGCTATTTTCAGCTACTACCCGCAGATCATTGGGACTCAGAGCTTAGCCTTATGAGAAGCATCCATTCCATATAACCTTCCTGTCTTCATCTTCAGCAAGAACATTGCTAATGCAAAATCCAGGTGTTATCTCATTGCTCACATCCTGCACTAACCAAGACCATTCTATTCTGCCTACCTCTCCCTGCCCAGTTCCATCCTCCACAGCTGTTGGTACCAGTGTATCTCAAATTTTGCTTTTAAGAACATGGAATAACTTGGGTCAGGAATTTCCAGCTTGTTTCAGCTGGAAAATCACTGAGAGCGCTGTCAGCAGAACACGTGGTTGTTGTCAAAATGCAGAGAATGGCACTGTTTGGTGAGGGTCTGCTGGGTCAAAGAAGCAAATGTGCAGTAGCTTTTGAAGACACATAGTCCCCAAACTGCATGTGACCAAAAACTTTTGGGAACTGATCCTTGACAGCCCTCAAAAGAGACTGTCTGGTTGGCTAATTTGGGTGATTCTTTCATTGTACAGAAGTTTATTGAACAGAATTCACCACTGATGGAATCCCAACAGTCAATGGACTTAAACAAGGAATGAACATGACCCATTACCAGTCTGCAGCTCTGTACCTCAAAACCCAGAGGAGCTTGTCCTTCTTGGCCTCCGATCATAGAAGGTAAAAATCCAAAAATTTTGTCCACCATTTCTTGGTCACTGAGAACATCATAATTTGTTGGTTTATTGGCAAGAGCATTCTTCCGTTGTCTTGCTTCTGCCTCCTCTCTCTCCAGAGTAGCCAGGTGTTCCTTTAAACATAGAAGCTGGTTAGGCATGACTGGAACATCATTCAGCTAGAATGAACGGGTGAGAGGATGAAACGCTATGACAAAGGTGTTAGGACAGTGAGGTCTAGCTCTGCTAGTGCAGTGTTGGAATGTGAAGTCAAATGTTGCTTGTGCTAAGCAGTCACAAAAACCTAGCGCACCAGCAGGAGGGCCTTGCTCTTATAGCTGTCCTTCTGCACTGATGGCCTTGGTAATGATGTGCAGTTTTTCAAGGACTTTGTCAACAAGAGATAATACAGGAAAAACACCAAATTCCTAACAGCAGAAATCCCTGCATTATTTTCAATTTAAAAATGTTTTTTGTGATAGTGTTGTGCATGTCTGACTAAAGAGCCAGCTCATAAGCAAACAGAAATGTGTGTGTGTTTGCCGTGTCCCATTTCTAAAGCATCGTTACAAACAGGTTTACAACTATGTCTGCTTTTTATTAAAACATAGCAGTGCTCAGATCTTGAGCAAGTCTGCTCATGTGAGCTGGGCAAGCTCTCTTGTCAGCCAAGGAACATGGCATGCAGTGTTCCTGCACCAACATACCTACCTCTTCTAATCTCATAGCTTCTTCCCTTGCTTTCACTGGTCCAAGGACTTGCATGAGACGTTTCTCTTCTTCCAAGCGGATATTCCTGGCTTCCAGCTTGCACTTGTTCTGTGGACAACAGGACCATTCTGTGACTATTTCACAACTGCTGAGCTGGCTCCTTTCTGCCATTAACAAGCCCTCCACACTAGGACTTTATCCCAACAGGGACACAGTTCTGGATTTGGCAATTCAGGCAACAGGCAGAAATCTGCAAACTAGCTTCATCTTGTTTGTACAGCACTAATACAGAAAGGAAATCCTAGGATGGGCTCTCTCGTGCTATGGACCACGAAGATAGTAAGTACAGGATTGTCTCTGGCAGCGCATACCAAGACACACTGCATTAGGATTCCCGTATGAATGGAGCACGGATTCCTAAGTGACATCATCAGGCTTCACTGTAGAAATTGATCTTCCCTTGCAGGAACGACTGATATGCACACACATCTCATCTTTTCACCTCCCTTCTGTCGAAAGCATTTCAGCTCTGTCAGTGAAGTTTTAATCAGTGATAATGAACACAGAACGTGAGTGTACACAAGATCAGTCTGCTTAAAACACTGCTTTCATGCTTGACGAGACCTCAAAATAAAATACCCCCAAATAAATATCCACATCTAGTGCTATGCTATGGCAACACTTGCTGGTCATTAAATCTCTGTCAGAACTTCATAGAAACAGTATGTGCACGAGGTATCTGTGAGCATACCTCCTTTCTCATCCTCTGGTAGGTTTGGCGAGCAAACATGCCCCTTGCATATGCCTGGATAACACATACAGCTTTCTTCTTCTCTGCTATCTTTTGACGCATTAGATAACCACGGCACATAGCTTGAAGCCTGATGATGTGAGCCCGAGTTGCTTCATACTGTTTAGCAAGCTGTCGGCTCCGGTACAGGGCCTGCAGGCGTCCAAAACCCAGCATAACCTATAGGAGGGGGAGAAAAAAGTGAGTGTGGCTCAAAACCATTGAGACTGGGAGTAAGTTGGGATGAGTAGAAAATAACAACATTATGTAACTGGATAAAGACACTGGAAGGGGCTAATGCAATACTGCTGTTTGTACTTTATTTTCTGCCAGTAGTGGGCTTTTAAAACTAGATTATGCAGAGTTCTTCTGGGCACC
Organism: Buceros rhinoceros silvestris; assembly: GCF_000710305.1. Classification (NCBI taxonomy): domain Eukaryota; kingdom Metazoa; phylum Chordata; class Aves; order Bucerotiformes; family Bucerotidae; genus Buceros; species Buceros rhinoceros. The sequence continues at coordinate 62,809 of NW_010403272.1, forward strand.
TGTTCTAGAATGTGGCTCCAGGACGTGGCAATGATAGCCTGGGATTATGACAAGGGAAGGAAGAGAGCAGAAATGAAGCCAAGTGAATGGAAAAATGTCCTTGGAGAGATGGCTGCAAACAATCTCAAGCAGCAGAGGAGGATGGGGCAGAGTACAGGACAACAGCCTGGCTCTTCAGACAGGAATTGCATCACTGATGCAGAATAAAAAATGTTTCTGACTGAAACTGGCATTTTCTCCTCCTGCCCCATGTGAATGGGATGTATGGGATATACTAATAACAATCCCTGTCACAGAAATACATGATATCTGAGTGTCCCCGCTATGATGTAACTTCCCTCACCCAGAAAACCCACCATCTGTAAAAGATCAGACAATATTTTTAATGATGTGAGATTGATATGATTTTTCTGGTAATTTTTTACAGATTTCCAGTTTTCCTGTAACAGTTGTAGAAGACACTTTGCTCGTAGCATGGTGGTGATGCACAAATGCTAGCCTTGGACTCCTGACTAAGAAGAAGTATGAGATCATTCATATGTCAGGTCGCTGGAGCCAGGTCTGCAAAAGGTTAGTTGAGTTACTGTTTCACCAGAAAGCAGAAATG
>NW_010403272.1:63497-65797 GCF_000710305.1 Buceros rhinoceros silvestris
TTCAGCAGGCCCTGAGAGGTCCCAGAGTCCTCCTTGGTCTTTCCACCCTTCTTTCCATCCTGCTGTCTTGCCTCTCCTCCCTTCACTTGTTCAAATCTTCATTCCTAATACTCAGTCTGGCAGGTCATAGTATATAAACACACCCACATGTATATATCTAAATAATATATGTATATAAGAAATTACCTGTGTTTATATATACACCTCCACCTTACCATTCTGAAATCCTTCCGGCAGCAGTACCCTCGCCAGGCTGACTGAATGGCGACAGCAGACTTCCTCTGTTTCAGAAACGACTTCCTGAGCAGACAGACAGGTGAGAAGATAAAAAATAGGTTATTTCTGCTGCTTCTTATGATAACAGTAAAGAATAAGGTGGCATTTTTGTCCTTTTGTGGGATGTCTACACTCTGATCTCAGCCTTGTCTGCTGTCTGAGAACACAAGAAATCGGGAAATCGGGCTCAATTACTAGTAGACATCTTGCCAAGGCAAGTTTGAAGCTCAGCAAGGGCTGTTCTTCCTGCTTCTGAGTAGCCCAAGTGTTATGTTGCAGCAAAAAGGTAAGTCTGGTCAGATGCTTTTGTACCACACGCTTCAAAATTATCCTCAAGCATTTTGCTTGTGTGTTCTCTATGCTGATGGAAAGGCCAGAATAGGCTGTTTTGCTTGACCTTTTCTGTAAATAAAAGCCTTAGGAGATTTCACCTAGACTCAACTCATTCTGCAGTGAAGCAGCAACCATGAATAAGTTGAGCTCACAAAGTGTTTTGCTAGTAGAAAGGATGAGACAGAAGTATCACTAATTCACCTTGATACATCTGAGCTGACTTTGCCCTTAATGCTGCAAAAATACTCGTAGCAACTGCAGACCAAATTGATTGCTGTGGTAGGAGAGCTCTGTAAAGAACTGGAAAAGCCTTCACATCAAGCCTGGACAAGTCAACTCCCCCATCTGATGATCATTTGCTCCCCACTGTCCTAACTGCCAGGGCTAAGAGCCCGTCTGAGCAAGATGAGCTTCTCATGGTAAAAGCTGTCACACTGTGACTGTCACAACTGGCACATAGCTGTGATGGTTTAAAAATAAAAGCAAGGTGAGGCTTTTAGGGAGAGGTAATACTCAGTTAGATAGCAGGCAGTTTTTTCAGAGTTTAAAAAAAAGGGGGAAGTTTGAGGGTATGTTTTAGTTTTGGCATCTCTACTGTCAGGAATATTTCTAAACCAAACCAGCATTTGGTCCTGTATCATGTTCTCGTTGGGGGATACAAGATTAATAAGTACAACTCATGATGTAAAGCATTTAATGAAGATAAACATTTCCTTGACAGTGACTAAATTTCACTTCTGAAGATATTTCAAATTAAACTAGATAAAGTGCAAGAATTTTACATCTTTGGCAAAGAGAAGGACTAGTTAGTATCTATCTGATTCTTTTCTATGTCTTATATCACAGAAGCATCCTAAATAAGAGATTTCTTATAGCTCTGAGAAGGACATGGATTCCATGGGAGTTTCCTGTTTTCCAGATGCCTACTGTTGAAATACTAAGTGCAAACCCTCCTTCCTCTTCATACAAGCTGTGTGTGCCACAGCCCTGGAATTTGAAAGGCATCTTGAAAAGAAAGAAACTGAGCCAGAACAAATCTTTGTGCAAAACCTGCATAGATACGCTGTAAACTATTACATGATGAGCACTGAATATAGGGCTAGTGGAAGGTGTGGATTGTCACATTGCATACTCAAAAATCCTTCACAGAGTGTGTTATCTGCACCACAAAGATTACTGCCTCAAACCTGTCCTGGTTTGAGTTAGAACGAACTGATCCTGTTCAGTGATTTTACTTTTCAGCTCAGTCTCTTCTAAGTGATGGCACTTTCTGAAGTTGTTAAGGGTCGAGGCGCATCCTATTTTTGCAGACAGTGTCTGCTTTGAGAAGTGATAACGCTTGATGTTTACAGTTACTACCAGGGATTGGGATGCAGAAAGGCTCCTGTTTATACTTTCTCCTGTGAAATCCTGTGTCCCACGTTGGGGGTGCAGTAAATTAGAGGCTGCACCTGCGGGGAGGAGCAGACAGGACAGGTGACCCTAAACTGACCAACAAGGTGTTCCATCCCATAGACATCATATTCAGTATAAAGCTGAGGGATCACAAGGGTCAAGCTCTCTTCTTCAATGGCTGGCGTCCAAGGACTCTGTTCTGCCTTCTCCCAATCTGAGCATTCTTGAGTCCAGTTCCATAATCCAGCTCCTGCATCCAATTTCCATCTGCCACTGAGTCTGGTCTGGGACTTCCC
>NW_010403273.1:0-17131 GCF_000710305.1 Buceros rhinoceros silvestris
CTCAACACGCCTCCTTTTATGAGTTCATTCCAGAGAGCCGTGTCCTCCTTCCCGGAAGCTTGGAAGAACCACAGCTCTCTGGGAAGAAGAAAGCCAGACAACAGAAGAGCATCCGGTTCCTCCATGTTGGACCCAGGACAGGAATTGTCTCCAGGTGTGATCCAAGTTCACGTACTAGTCAAAATAGAAAAGATTTCTCCTTGAGGAGTTGGACCTCCCCAGTCTTCTCCAGCCTTTTCAAGGTATTTTCATAGAGAATCGCAGTATCTTCTGGTTGGAAGAGACCTTTAAGATCATCGAGTCCAGCTGTTCAACCTGCACTGCCAGGGTCCCTAAACCACGTCCCTCAGTGCCACACCTAACACATCTTTTGGACACTTCCAGGGATGAGGAACTCAACCACTTCCCTGGGCAGATTGTTCCAATACTTCACAACCCTGTCTGTAAAGATGTTTTTCCTGATATCTAACCTAGACCTCCACCAGAGCAACTTAAGCCCATTTCCTCTTGTCCTGTCAATTGTTACATCTTTTGGACACTTCCAGGGATGAGGAACTCAACCACTTCCCTGGGCAGATTGTTCCAATACTTCACAACCCTGTCTGTAAAGATGTTTTTCCTGATATCTAACCTAGACCTCCACCAGAGCAACTTAAGGCCATTTCCTCTTGTCCTGTCACTTGTTATATGGGAGAAGAGATCAACTGCCACCTCCTTTCAGGTAGCTGTAGAGACCAATAAGGTCACCCCTCAGCCTCCTCTTGTCCAGGCTCAATAACTCCGGTTCCCTCAGCTGCTCCTCAGGAGACTTTACCAGCAGACCTTCACCAGCTTTGTTGCCATTCTTCGAACACACCTAATCACCTCAACATTCTTCTTGAAGTGAGGGGCCCAAAACTGGACAGAGTCCTCAAGTTGTGGCCTCACCAGTGCCGAGTACAGGGGGACAATCGCTTCCCTCCTCCTGCTGGCCACACTATTTCTGATACCAGCCAGGTATCAGGTGTCAGGGACCTTCTTGGCCCCCTGGGCACGCTGCTGGCTTGTATTCAGCTGGCTGTCGACCAGCATCCCCAGATCTTTTTCCACCAGGCAGCTTTCCAGCCACTCTTCCCCAAGCCTGTAGCTGGTCAAGGGTTTGATGTTACCTTAGTGCACGTTTCTGATACAAGCCAGGATGCTGTTGGCTTTCTTGGCCACCTGGGCACACTGCTGGCTCATATTCAGCTGACAATTGACCAACAGCCCCAGGTCCTTTCCTGTCGTGCATCTCTCCAGCCACTCTTCCCCAAGCCTGTAATGTTGCAGTGGGTTGTTGTGACCCAAGTGCAGGACCCAGCTCTTGGCCTTGCTGAACCTCATACAACTGACCTTAGCCCATCAGTCCAGCCTGTCCTGATCTCTCTATGGAGTCTCTCTATCTTGAAGCACATTGACACACCCACCTAACTTGGTGTTACCTGCAAACTGACTGAGGGTGCATTCAATCCCCTCATCCAGATCATTGATACAGATGTTGAAGAGGACAGGCCCCAATACTGAGCCCTGAGGAACACCAGGTGACCAGCCACCAGCTGGATTTGACTCCATTCACCACCACTGTCTGAGCCCAGCCATCCAGCCAGTTTTTTACCCATGGATGAGTACACTCATCCAAACCATAGGCAGCCAGTTTCTCCAGGAGAATACTGTGGGAAACAGAGTGAAAGGTTTTACAAAAGTCCAAGTAGGCAACATCCACAGCTCTTCCCTCATAGGAGGAGATCAAGTTGGTTAAACAGGACCTGCCTTTCATAAACCTGTGCTGACTGGACCTGATCACCTGGTTGTTTTGTATGTGCTGTATGATGGCTCTCACCTTTCCTGAGAGGACAGAAGTACTCTCTTCCTGTAGGACCAACAGCACTGCTTATTACTGTTGTTAGTAACTGCCTTTTTCTCTTCCAGAAACCAGTTTCTTATTGACTTGAATTCTGCTAAAAAATGTAACTGTTTGATGTTTTCCATGTTGGGTGTCAGTTTTAAGTGGTTCTTGGTTTTTTGATTTTGGTTGTGAGCTTTTTGGGGGTTGTTTGTTTGTTTGGTTGGTTTTGGTTGTTTGGGTTTTTTTAAGTCACTTAGATAGTCTGCTGTACCTACAAATGTTGCCTAAAGGGAAAACATACTCCAACCATCACAAAATCAAAAATATCCAGGTGACACTTTATCTGCTGCACTTAACATCCCTTTCTTCTGGTATATGGATCTAAATTTGGGAGGGTGAGGTATGTCTCTCACCACTTACATGAAATCTTGCTGTTTGGTGATGTTTTAAGCTGCTGTGAGAGCAGGCTATGACACAGTATGATGATTGGTCAGCATATTCCTCTATGAGCATCTGTTTTAATTTGTTTTTCTTGTGGGAGAGCAAGGACCTAGTTGTGAGATTTTTCCATGCTTGTTTATGTTCCTCAGACTGACTGATTTGAAATGCTCTTTTGTTTTGGACAAAAAGAGATAAGATATGATAGGAAAGGAAGATGGAAACATGTTTACCTTTTAAAAAAAAAAATCTTTAACTATCACGATTTTATCTTGTGTTTGCTTCCTTAACTTAGGTAAGGAACTTGATGTTAAAGAACAGACTCACATTTTGGTAAAAAAAACCCCAAAGCATTGTTATGTCAATGTCTTTGTTTCTATCTCATATGCATCAAGTTGTTCTTAATGAACTGGAAAAGTGGTCTGAATCAGAAAGGTGAAACTCAGTAATGAACGAAATCAAATGCAGAACTACAACAGAAGAATAAAAGGTCACATGAAAGCACTGTGGGACAGGATGAGGAGATATCAGGGCCTTGGATCGAGTTCCTTAGAAGATATTGTGAAAAAGCCAGATTTTGGTTTTGAATTTATTACTAGAAACACAGTCTGTGAGACAAGAGACAATTCTGAGTTTAAGATCGGTAAGGATATATTACAGTAACTTTTGAAGATGTATACCAGGCTTTAAGAAGAGAAAACTGAGAGGAGAACAATAAAAGCCTTTTCATATTTTTGCCATCATTACATGCTGCAATTGAACAGTCATTAAACAGGTGTCCTGAGGAGGTGGAGAACCCTGACTCACTGAATGCTCTGTATAAGCAAGCTAGAGGAATATTTCTCAAGGGTAGTTTAGATGTTGCTTGTTCTGCCATGAACATGTTGCTTGTTGGGGCTTGGTCTTCTTATGACTGCATTATGGTGTGTATTATTTAAGCACACCACAACCTTTCTAAGGTAATTCTGCAATAGTGGGACTGCCACTTGACTCTTCCTAAGACCAGTGTTGTGGCTTTAGGCAGCTCAAAATTGCTAGCAGCAAGTATAGTTCCAAATTCAAATTTGTTTTCCCTTTTAATGTTAACCTATAACAAAAGAAGACGAGAAGTCATGTTAGATGTGGAAAGAAGCTGGGAAGAAGACAGTAATTAATGAATCGGGGAAAAGAGTGAAAAAAAGAAGTTCCAGTGTGGCTGAGCATGTAATTACACAAAAACCACCCTTTTCCAACACCTTCTGGAGTGTCAGGACTGACACACAGCTTGACCACACAATTTGGCTGGGTATATAGACAGCAAAGTGTGGTTGCAAAGGAGACTTGAAGAGTAGAAATGCAAGAGTTATGAATGATGTCCTTGTTCCATTAGGTAAGGTGTATTATTCTTGTGTGAAGAGCTTGATGTGATCAAATTAGCCCTGCTTGCAACACAAGGCATTGCTTTAATTTAATTTAACTTAACTTAATTTAACCTAATTTAATGCTATAAACCCCTTGTCTGATGAAGTTAGCTGAAATACTAACTTGTTTTTCTAATATATGATTTGTTTTCTTTTACTATCATACGTATTTTTCCTAGGGTGCCTTTTTCCTAAGTATTTTTTTTTCTTCTTCTAAAGTCTTTCAAAATCCAGTGTTTCTTCTCAGTCTCCACCACGAAATTCCTTGTTAATTTCTAATGTTGATTACTGTAGGATCCATGTACCCAAGCCCACCAAACTGTTAGTCATCTCCCCACCCCACCATCTGCAGGCCATGCCATTCAGAGCATCATACTTCAGCCTGCTCATTATACTTCAGTTGCTCTTCCTTTCAAGCATGGTTTACTTGGATGCTGTGCTTTTTCTTCCCCCTTCCAGCACACCTCTCCTACTTAACCCTATTCCAGGCTTTGAAGTTGCAAGCAAGAACATCTGTTGGATAACGAGAGATGGTCTAGCACCATGGTGCAGTATAGCTCTCATCCTTCATTTCTGAGCTCCAGGTGTGTGTGTATGGTGATGGCTGCACAGTCCTCCTGTTAATAGCTTTTGAAATATATTCATTACTGGCTGCTATCCTCATACGAAAGCTAATGACCTTTCCAAGTCATTATCTCATTGACATAATTCACATCGTGTTTGCATCTTGAGAGTTAAATTTAACCAGTGAACTCAGAGGCTGAACAGTTTCTGGATGGTGAGATTTTGGGACATGTTGGACCCTGTACTTCACAAATGTAAGAGGAAATTGAACTCCTTGGGAAATGCAGTGCTGGCTACAAGTGCTAACAGAGTGAAAACTACCCTAGCATGTATGGCATTTCAAGGGCATACATCACAAGAAAGGGATAAAGAAAAGCATGGCAGAGACCTCCTAATATTTAGAGTGAACAGTTGCTTTTTCAATTGCCGGAAATACTGTGCCATTTTAGAAAGGGAAAGGGGTGATGAGGCAGAGCTTCCCGCTCATGTAATGCAATGAGAAGAGTGCCAGCAAGTGGCAGCTGTTTTCTGCACAGCAGCATACCTGTGGCATTAGACAGGCTATAGATGCAGCCAGCAGAAGAGTCAGATGATCTTCCACCTTATCACTCTACCAACAGTGAAAGAGAGGCTAGCAATGGATTTGTCCATTGTATGAGGCAGGTGTAAGTTTTGATGGAGAGCAAAGCAGAGGACCAAATGACTTTTTTCCTCTCACGCTCTTATTCTGCTTAGCAGCTTAGCAGCCTGACCTGAGCCATGTGTCCTACTCCTGCATGCTTGTTGAGCACCAGGTGCTCTCCCAGCATGTACTCCTTGACTTGTGGGGAGGAGAGTCATGTGGGGGCATCACAGACAGAGCTGCTCACCAGGACCACATGTTTCCTGAATGCCAGCTGCTTACAGGGGTATTGCTCATCATCATGTAAGGGTGAGTCCCTGAGGATCAGAAATAAGATTAATTTAGCAACATGTGAGTTTAGGAGAGATGCGTAGCGATTCTATTCTTCTGCTGGTTATGGGAGGGTGGGTGAATGAGAGAGAGCTTATTTTAAACATGAACTAGAGTGATTTTTAGTGTCTTCCTTGAGGAGAGAAAAGACACCTTCTGTAGTCTTCCTGAGTAATTTAAAGTGACAGAATCCAGTGAGAGACAGCAACATTTTATTAGGCATAAAACCCCAAAAAATATCTCACAGTCACAACCCTGAGACAGAAATAGAGGTGCAAAAATTCTGTAGTGTTTTGAGTGGTTTGCTAATATCAGCAGATTCAATCCTGGCTTTTCAGAAATATGCGAGCCATCAGTGAGAAAAGGAGTGTGGTGGGTGAGAAGCCTGGTTTGATCAGGGATGGAGAGGCTTTTTCTGGAATTTATCCCACAGCAAAATCCCCTTTATATCTCATCCCAAAATAAGATAGAGAAGGAAGGGAGATGTCCTCACCATCCCTGGTGTTACACCCAAATCAGAAGTCATTTACTGAAAATAACATCTGAAGCAGATGCTGCCTGTGGTGAAACAGCACAATGTTTTACAAAAGCGGACCACAAAACATAGTGCTTAACAAGCTTAAAAGCACTCCAATACGGAAAAGAAACAAGTACCAGGCAATAAGTAATGATAGGGTATGCAAAGGAGGGCATGAGACCTTTTTCACTGTGGAGAGTTTGGAGAAGTATTCAGTCCAAACAACATGCAATGCTGTATCTGCCATAGCATGAGGGACACTGAAAGGCACTTTTCTGAAAGGCACTGCTGTTGCTTCCCACAAGGGCAAGAACCTTTCCAGCACACTGCGGGGATAGAAGTCTGAGTAGGCCAGCATTCTGCAGTTGCTTTTGGAGGTGGGGGTTAAAGTGCTTTGCAGCTGAATCTCTGGTTCAAACTGTCAATAACACAGCTAGGCAGGCTATCAAGCATGAACCATGAGCTGCTGCTCATGCTAACAGTACCAGCTGCTCTGTGCACACAAGGAGTTTGTCAAAAACGTGTACCAGGACCTCAGAGGAGGCAGCTTTCAGTTATCACAGTGAAGACCTTAAGATGAGTTCTTGTCATGCGAACTTGGATTGATGACACCACTATTCAGCCCTTTCTTCAACCATAAGTCAAGCATCCCGCTCCTTTGCTCACATATACACATGTGTGTGCTCCATCTATTTTGAAAGTGCACTTTTTTGTAAAATTTGCAGGAAAGCAGTAATTACATGAGAGATATTTGATGTCAGCTTAACAAGAACTACATATTGCATCTGTGTGCCTTCCATCTGTCTTTTATCTCCTTTATCCTACCTTTGATTACCAGACTACTACATAATTAAGATGCCTCCATGGAAATTTTTATCATGCTAAGGTTTTCTTCTGTAAATGTGTTTTTCCTCTTAGGAGATTTTTCTGTATTTTCACCTCACTAGATTTTGGAGTTTGCATAACCTGTACAAGGAAGAGGCATTAACATTACATCAGGTCCAGAGATGTTATGCAGGTGTGTTAGTACAGCAACCTATTTGAGCCTAACGAGTCTACCCAAAAAGTAGAATGGATCAACCAATGTGTATCACCAAACAAAGGTGTCCCTCTTACTTCTGTTGTCTCAAGTTTCTCTGTATGCTGCTGCATTGCACTGCATAAGGTCTCCCTTGATTGAGTTCAGTGAGAACTGGGTCAGACCAGTTCTGCTACTCTGAATAATTTCATTGCATCCTGTGCAGTTTAGGAGTGTGTTTTTGAAGCTTCCTCAGGAAGGATGGGATGGAAAGCTGCTGCCTTACTAATCTGTCCTCATTCAAAGTCTGTTGCCTTCTGCAGTTGCCTGTAAGACAGAGCCAAGCTAAATGGCTACTCTTTTCCACTTGTATCCTGAAGTACCCATTTTCAACTGTGTCGAAGGGATGCCCACTGGCAAAAATGCAGATGCTCCAAAATTGGGGAGGATGAGATGCTGTGGGGAGCCTGGCATGGAAAAGTGAGAGTGCACACGTAATAAGGGAGGGGAGAGGCATGACAGAAAGAGACAAGTTGAATTTGGAAGAAGAGCTGAGTGCAGCAGGACAGGTTATTTGGTTCCTGCTCATAAAGGAAGGACAGCAGAACTGCTATAGTGATGTAAGGAACACATTTGGTGCCCACATCTTTACAAAAGGGGCAGAATTCTGTGGGAAAGCATTCACAGGGACACAGCAGCAAGGCATGCCTTCTTAGAGAGCTGGGACTCCCTCTATGGTGGGGACCTGAGTGAGGCAGGAAGCCTGAAGGATGTGGCTGTCTCAGCAATAGGAGGGAAAAGTAGAGAGAAATGAAATGTCTTTGTTCTGTTTGGGATATCATAATTCAGAGATTTGAGGCAACCATTTTGAAAGTCCAATAAATAGAATTATATGCTTTGAAAATACAGGAGTAGAAGGTTACAATTACTCACAAGCTGTAATTATAGCTCTTGCCCTCTGCTCAGATTTATGTTTCCAACAGGTAGAAAAGTGGCAGCTGTTGTAAAAACATTGTCCTAGTCTTACAGGTAAAGAGTTGTGCAGTTTACAGAAGTCTTAGCAGAAAAATGCATTTGTAACTTGATACATAGGGACAGACATTTCTTATGGTAGATATGGTTGTTAATTTCCTTGCTGTTCTCTTTGTACCGGAGGAAAATTTGAAGCTGAGGTGAAAAATGGGGAGAAAATAGGAACTATAAAAGGAAAGGGTTCTTGCTCCTGCAGCAGGGGAGGGTAAGTGGAAGGGAAGGAAATTCCATAACCAAGCAGGCAGGCTAAGTTGTGCCTACTTGCATGACAGTTACAGCTGAGTTTGTAACTGAAAGTATTACGTACACAGCCTTTGCCAGAGGCATAAGAAGGCACAGCCATTTTAGAAGCTAGACTGAAGGCTGTAATTTGTGTTTTCTTTTCTTCAGCTTTCAATCCCACAGTAAGGATAATGGTTTCACGCTATCTTTTCTTGTGTTGGAGGGGGTAATAGTGAGGATGCTACAAAGATGATCTTGGTGAAGTCAGTGTTTCTGGATCCTTGTAGAGGTCAGATGTGTACCCTTCTCCCTTGCTTAAGAGGCTGGTGTCACCCTACGTCTGGACCACAATTCCTTCCATGTTTGTGCGGGACAGCCTGTTTCCCTCTGCCTTTTGGAGGGGATTGGCAGTTCCCCACCAGGGACAGTGCACAGCTACTGGAAGGAGCAAGTATGCTGATTCCTAGTCTGTGGAACTGTTACCCTACAGGTTCCGTAAAGAGCAATGAGGTAGCATTCATGTAGGTTCTTGTGCAGTCCAGCCTCCTCATAATATCGGAGCTCTTCTGTGATGGACAGCCATTAGAAAAGTGAGATCTGAATACAGATTTGAAGGCAGTGAAGAACGTGGGTCATGTGAATCTTTTACCTGAGCATCTGCCGTTATCTGTGTTCAGTCAGGGTAGAGGAGAAAGGGAAACTCTGACAGATTGTGTTTTCATAGATTTTTCTTTTGAGAGTGGAATGACTCTGATGACAATTGACTTAGAGATAAATTTCCATATGCTGTTTAAACCTTGTTACTATCACAACTCACTTATTATTTTTACAAAGAATACAATACCTTAAGTGGAAATATCAACACATAGATTTATTACCCTGTAGAGACGCTCATCCTGCAGATCGCTCTTCCCAGTCCACTTTAATTTTGTTGTAGTGTTAGATGTAATACTGGGATGTAGTAGCTAACTTGAAGTCTACTAACAGGGAATTATACATAATTCTCACTATTTCTGATATATTTATACTATAAAAGCAATCTGCTTTGGCTGGAAAATTGCTCAGTGTCTTTGCACCTGTGTAGCCACATTTTCATTCTTAACTTACTCATTTTACCTTTCGCAGGTCTTCTGTAAATGTGTTTATTATGTCTTGACATTCTTGATCTTGGTTTTACATTAATGTTGATTTGGGCATTACAGGATCGCTGTTTCTGAGGCTGATTTTCATGACAGAACATTTTAAACTGAGTTACAAAATAATTCTTTTCTCAGATGAGGTTTTTCTTTGTATCTCTGGGTGTCTCCAGGCAGAGAAGGAGAGACAATTTTTTGATTGTAAACAGAAGAGACAGTCCCAGGAAGATAGACAGGAACAACCTGAAAGGCCTGTGTTTTTATTAGGTCAGTGTTTTTATGACCAAAATGCTGTTGGCACATCCTGGATTTGTGCCATTCATCTATTGGACTTGGAGTTTTGTTTCTATGACAGCTGGAGTGAGACAAGTGTGCTTTTTGGTGTACTAAAAGGAAGGAAAAATCAATATTTCAGCATTTAATAATGTTTGTATATTTAAAAATACTTCTGCCACCTTTGGCTTGGCTTTTCATTCTGGAGGTACAGAACAGATTTTTAACCAGAGGATAAAATGCAGCTTTCCCCTGAAGGATCATATTTTGGACAAGAAATTTTATTGTTGCACTTGCTTTTGTTTCCTGCCTTAGCAAATGTTTAGCACCAGTATTGTTCCATAATTCCTTATCAGAATGTGAGCTCTCTAGGTAAGGAATCACTTTGTTCATAAAATGCTATGCTGGGATGGGGGCAAGAAGGGTGTGGGAATATGTGCCACTATTTAACTCTAAGGCTTCTAGGTGGTACTGCAGTACAATAAACAGATGTCAGCTTCCAAAGTTTCACTACAACTGGGAAAACTAGGAATCTCTCCCTGTCCCAAGTACCTAAAGCCCATTGAAAAAGAGGCTAGGTCTGATTTTCTGGCAGTCACAGAATAATTAGAAAGTAGTATGAATGTTAGGGATTTTCGTTTTCCTGGACTGAGACTCCAAAGGCATTTTGAGCTCCTCGTGTAAATAGCTCAATTATTTCCTGCCCTGTATTTATAGTCAGGTAATTATTAGCAAGATTTTGTTTCTCTAGATTGCCTGAGCAGAAAGGAGCTTTGTTCACGTGATTGTTGTGGGGAGATGAAACTGCTGCTTGAATATCCTCATGTACTCAACTTGAGCACAAAAGGTCTTTGTTCCTGAAAAGGCAAGTGCTGCACCAGCCACTTTGGAGGATTGCTGGTCTTTAAATACCCACGAAAATGAGGAGCACTTGTGCCTGCAGTCACACCAACCACATCAAAGCCATTCACGATCCATTGCACTAAAGGCAAAGGAGCATACGGGCAAATAGGGGCAAGGAGTGCTCCAGGAAGCATGCTTCCTGGGATGGGAATTTACAGGACAAGGTCAGGTAAGAGATTAAGGACATGAACCATCTATTCAACTTTCCAGGGTTTAACCAGCCTCTATGTACTACTACGCCTATCTCCTCTCCGCTAGGCTACAGACCCCTCACCACACCATCAATCTCCCTCATTTGTGTTACATCTTGTCTTGACACTCTGTTTCCTTGTGTGTTCAATGACACCATTTCCAACCTTTTTGTGCAAGGACATGGTGGATAAAAGGTGGTACATTACACTCCCAAAGACAGGGACTGGATGAGCTTTGACATCCAGAGGACTTGATAGCATGTCTCTGTCTTCTTGATGAGACACACTGGAAAGCAGTATCAGTGCAGCGCAGGCTGTGTCCTGCACAGTGTACCACTGCTTGATGGCATAACTCTGTCTGTGTTACCAGAATGAAGTGGTACATGAGAATGTCTGCAGAAGGCAAGCTGAAGTTAAACAATAATCAGCAATCCTGAACAGTGGTTCCCATGTAGATTTTTCTTGCAAAAATATGTAGACCAAAACTGCTAGTGACCCTAGGGAGGAAGGAATAGGAAGTAGGTGGAAGCAAATGCAGAAGGTCACTGTGAAGGTCCTCAGAGGAAAAGGGAGAAATATTTGAAAACTTCAGATCACATACAGACTGTGTGAAAATCCTCAGCTGAGTTTTAGCATTGTCAGTGTGTCAGTTGCGTAGCAGCAGTGGTAGTGCTTTGGAGGTCATGTCATGGAAAGAGGCAGTTGAGACTGCTGCACCTCTGTAACAAACAAAAAGTAAAGAAAGGCCAAAAAAGCTGGTTTGCTCTGAGGAAAAACCTTAGGAGGCTGAGGGGATTGGGAAAGTGGATTGTGTGCCTTAGCATTACCACATCTGCCAAGGCACCTACCACCACAGGGCTACCTCTCCAGGCATGCAATTGACTGTCGGTTCCTCGAGGTGCATTGCTTTCCCTTGTCCTAGTAGACTGGGAGTCTGGAATAGTTTGTGTTTGGAGGTAACAAGCTTATCTGTGCAAGCTGGGTGGGTCTTTGTTCCACCTTCCTCTGCAGAAAGCAAACCCACTCTTTGCATCCCAGATGTGTCTCAGAGGTCTGGTGCTGAGCTGCCTGAGCAGCATGACTCTGACCCTGTCCTTTGACATGCCAAGGATTTGAGACACCATCGTGTATGCCCCCCTTTTTTTTTCATAACAGTAAGATTCACTAAAGGAAAATTAAGGCAGACGCAAATTTCCACTAAGTCATTACTTTGCAATCATTACCATCTTTATCACCTGTGCAATGATTGTTTCCATGGAGACAGGAGCAAACCAGTGGCTATGAGCATGCATTCTGCTCGTTCCTGTTTCCACAGAAACGTGTATGCTGGATTGACAGAAACGAAGTTACTGTTGCCCAGACAAACTCACCAAGTAGCATGGTTCAGGAATATGAAGTTTTCTTCCAACTTGTGCTCAGCTGGTCAGTTGTGAAAGTCTGGGAGTGGCAGAGCAGCTCATGGTGTGCTTGCCATAGGTGCAGTGTGCTAATCCCAAGACATCCCAAGGAGCTTTGCTGGTGGGAGTACCAAACTTAAGACACCATACATTGCAACCTAGGAAACATCAGCAGTGTAATATGGTTAGTAATTAATGCTGCAAGGAATGAATGCTAATTTCTGTGCCACTAGAGACCACCCTATCATTGCAGTTTGGTGCCATCCTTGGAAGGCTGTGAGAGCAGGTATAACTGCCTTTTTTTACACGCACAACATAAGCACATTTGTGAAGGGCATATAGTATACCTAGTAGAAGTGTTTCCAGGAGATACATACTTGTTCTCTCCAGAATCTGGGAGCAGCTGGTCCATTACTGCCACTGCAGATGCTTTTGGATGATGAAACAAATAATTTGCTTAGATGACTTGTATTTGCTGCTACAAGAAACTCTTCCTCTGCACCTGGTATAACTACTCAGGTTGTCTTGCTGCTTTATACAAAGCTGACTTAAACTGAGGAAGCTGATGGACAGTTGGCTGATTTGAACTTCAGTTTGGATAATGGAGGGAACATACTGTACTGTACAGCATTGTCAGAAAAGAAGTTCATTTATGTGTCACAAAAATTAAGATTGGATTTAATTTCTTACCAATCTTGATTTAAATTGCTTTATGCGTAATAGATAGCTAGCAGAAAAGTTGATCCCTTGTGTGGCTATAAACAGATGACATTTCCTATGCATTTGTTTATAAGGTTTCTGTCACTGGCATTTGTTTATTCTATCTAGAAGTTACAGATTTTTAATTGCAGTTATTCTGCTTTTTAGACAAATGCTAAGAATAATATTCCTGGCACAGCAGGTCACTGGAGAAGGGCTTGAGATATGGTATGCATTAGACCTCCACTCCAGTTAACATTGCCTTCAACTGGATTATCACATCAATTTCATGTTGATCCACTTGCATTCCTTGAAGAATAAAAGAGGAATTTATATTGAATTTGGATATATGGTTTTAATATGCTGGATTATCATTAATAGCCAGATTAAAAGCCGTTGTGAGACAAAAATTATCTCAGAACTCTGATCCTCACCTTCAAAACACTATTTGCAGTAACCATCAGGTTAAGTATTTTTCAATTCACTTCTTAGAAGGCCAGGTATGAAGGCCAGGGAGACATCCAACCCGACCTGCTGCAGTGGAGGTGATAGGCTTTCATCTATTACTGCACTATATAGGACCATAGCCTTGTGGAATAAGCTTCCCTGCCAAGAAAATACTCTTTTTGAATTTGAAGCAAAGAAAGAATCCACTACTTTCAGTAATGGCTTGTCCTAACAGTAATCATCCTTGCTGTAACAAATTGCTCCTTGTGTTTCTAATTTGTCTGGCATTAACTCCCAGTCAGTGAGTATATCCATGTCTTTTTTATTCATGTTAAAAATCCCTTTAATATTTGTGATTTTCTTTCTGTGAATCTGTCTGTACTCTGTAATCAAGTTACCCATCTATCTTCTGGAATTTTTTTTTTTTTTTGGTGATGTGATAAGCAGATCAGGCTTCTTGAATCACTTACAGAATAAGGCTGTCCTCAAACCTCAGTTTCTTTTCTCATGATGTCTCTTCAATTTATTTTTAACACCCCTTTAAAACTATAAGGCAATGTATTTTTAACTTTCCTTAGAAGCATAGGCATTTGAACAATTTATAGGATTCTGATATTGGACTCACCAGTTCTGTTTAAAGAGCTGGAAAGACTTCGGTGCTAAGCCCTATTCTGTCATTTGTGTACCGGGAAAACTGCTCACTTGTTTGGTATCATCTCATTGCACAACAGCCTTATGTGTAATTTTGTCTGTTGTGAGTTGTTGTGTTTTAGTCCCACCTAGCCAGCCACAAAGCATGATGCAGCCACTCATTCACTCCCTCCCCTCCCCATCCGGTGGGATGGGGAGAAGAACATATAACAAAAAGCTTTAGGGTTGAGACAAGGACAGGGAGGGCACACTCATCAATTACATTCATGGGCAAAACACCCTCAACTTGGACTCAACTTGGGGAAAAACCATCAGTTTAATTTAAACAACAAAACCACTGCCAACTGAATTAGAGTAGGATGGTGAGAAATGGAACTAGATCTTAAAGACTTCTTTCCCCCACCCCTCCTTTCTTCCTGGGCTCAGCTCTACTTCTTATTCTCTACCTCCCTCCCCAAAAAAACAGCAATGGGGATTGCAGTCAGTTCATCATGCATCATCCCTGCCACTCCTCTCTCCTTAGGGGCAGGCCTCACACTCTTCTCTTGCTCCATTGTGGTGTCCCTCCCACACAAGACAGTCCCCCATGGACTTCTCCAACGTGAATCCTTCCCACGAGCTACAGCTCTTCATGAACTACTCCAGCATGGGTCACTTCTGTGGGGTTCAGTCCTCCCAGCAATAGACTGCTGCAGCGTGGGCTTCCCTTGGAGTCATGGCCTTCTTCTGGCACAGTCACCTGCCCTGGCATGGGGTCCTCCAGGGGCTGCAGGTGGATGTCTGTTCCACTGTTAACTTCCAAGAGCTACAGGGGGACACCTGCCATCTCACCACAGGCTGCAGGGGAGACTCCGCTCCAGTGCAGCTCTTCCCCTCCTTCCTCACTGACCTCTGTGTCCACATAGTTGTTTCTTTCATGTCCTACCCTCTCCAAAACAAAACAAGTTGCCCAGCAGGTGTTTCCCTGTTTAAATATGTTATTGCAGAGACACTTCTACTGTTGCTGATTGGCTCAGACTTGGCCAGAGGTAGTTCCAACTTGGAGCTGGGGGAATTTATAGAAGATTCCTATAGAAGACACCCCTGTAGATCCACTGCTACCAAAACCCTCACCAGACACAAACCTAACACTTGAGTCCCAAAACTTTTTTGCCTGCCCTCAGCATACAGTTCTGCTGATGTGTCTTAGGGTCTTTAAACTTGTTGGTACTACCTGTTCGTATCAGACAATAGCTTACACCTTTTGAGTTGCAGATCAAACTTTTGCCAACTTTGTCTCACTCATTTGTCCAGTTTTACAAAGAATTATGGGTGTCTGGAAACGGGACATGCCCACAGAGCTGCTCTTGTGCAGACAGTGTGCTACTGAGTTTGGGAGACCAGGTGCTGCAGTCACAGCCTGTGGGCGTGACCCCCCGGCCGGTCCAGGAAGCAGCCCTGTAAGCCTGCTGTCAGTCAATAGCAGGAGGTGTGTTATTTAGGAGGAGACAGAGAGGTTGTGTCAATAGGTGATTGGAAAGCCAGCTCATCTCTGGGCAGGACAGTGAACTTGAAACCAATCCAGCCAGAATACGTAAGATAACTTAGAAACTATAAATAGATGTGATAAGGAAGAAACTGGGCAGTTAGTTAGAATATGTAGTGTGCTGCAGCAGTTTGCTGCAGTTATAACTTAATAAAGGCCTTGTGTGCACATAAACTGTTGTTGCATTGTCTGCACGGAATATTTGCGACGTATGATTTACCACTACAACAGCCCGACTCCAAAGATCTGGACTCCCTAGAAACTGCAAGGCTTAGCAGAGAAATTAAAATATGCATAACACACATGCTCAGTGCTAAGGAGTTGTACAACTACAGTGCAGGGAACTGCAAACGATCTTCACACTGGAGTGGTTACCTTCCCTGAAACCATTACTCATGTATTTGCCTTCCCATGTGTTACTCAGTGCAGCCTTTCATCTTCTGCAAAGAACACTTATTTCTTTAAAAGATATTCATTTTAAGTGGGTATATTCTATTTTTGACAAAACCATTTCACATCATTAGCATATAACTCTGCAATGCTAGGGTATATTTTTCTTTCCTTTTTTTTTTTTTAATTTTCAATTTTTGTAACTGACTGTCACTGTGGCATCTTTCCTCCATGTGAGTCAGGAGACGAGCTGACTTTTCAAGCCATCTGTGTCTTCCATGTGCCAGCTGGCAGCTGTACACCAGCAGGGTGAAACTAAGCAATCCACTGCGAATTGCTCTGGGGCTCCACTGGCAGGAGAGTCACAAGCATCTCCCACATCCCGGAGGGTGCTGGGGGGCTGAGTGGAACATGTAACTAAAATCGCTGATCTCTACCTCCCTCACTCCTGAACACAGGCCTAGCTGAGGGCTGAAATTGGATTGGGCTGCCTCATGCTAGGCTTTGTTTAACAACCTTTGTTTAACAACAAGAGATGAATGAGGTGTGCCCAGCAGTGCCAAGGGGGCCCTCAGTCCTAGTGAAAATGGAATCCATTGCACAGCTGCCACAGCAGAGAAGTGCACTGCTGAGGCCTATCCCTATCCACCCTTCCGACATCACTCTGTGTGTGTGCAAGGAGAAGTATGGAGGTACTCAATTTGTCAGTATTCGGAAGGAAAATAACCCTTTTCTTCCTGGATATCCTGGAATGAATAGCAAAATATCTCACCTGATGGTTACTGGAGATGGAGGTTTGAAGGCAAGGGTCAAGCTTGTGCATGTACACAAGTATGTACATGTGCGTGATGTTAAGTGCTTGAAGTAGTTACACAGTAAAAAAAATAGTAAGAGATTTAAAGAAACAAATGATTTCTTCTGCTCCAGCAGTTGGGCAAATAATTAAAAAAAAAAGGTTAAATAACTTACAAATCTACTTCCAGTTTTTGCTGACTGATTACTCCATGGTCTCTGGTTGTCGTGATTGGTTGGGATGGACAACGCGACAAAACAGCTTTGCACACCAAGTCTTTATTAAAATGCAATTGTGTAGCTTTTTCTCTTATCACAATGCTTTATGCTCTTCTAATACATTGTTTATTATACGTGCCTTACTTGGATTGGTTTCAAGTGCACTCTCCTCCAATCAGCTACTGACCAAGCCTCTCTGTCTCCTCCCAAACGACATACCTCCTGCTGCGGACTGACAGCTCTCTACTTAGGCTAATTCAAGTCCTGCCCAGACCCTCCGGGGTCACGCCTACATCTGGTGCTATTCTTTCCCCTGGGAGGGTGCTGTGTGGTAGCAGGGTAATGTGAGCAGCAGGCTGTCTATAGTCAAGTGGGCCTGAGCACGGCACAGCACTCTGGGGATTCTCAGGCAAGAGAGGACATCACTGCGTCAGAGCTCAACAAGCTCCTGCTTGATGAGTCTCTGCTAATTTGGAAAGAGAGTGTCTGGAATGGCATAAT
>NW_010403273.1:17271-19709 GCF_000710305.1 Buceros rhinoceros silvestris
TGGAATGTACTAATGCAGGCATCAGGTGAAACAGCAATGCATGGCAGCCTTTGATTTACCTCTTGTTCATACGATAGCAGATTTCACAGAATCACAGAAACATCTGGTTGGAAGAGACCTTTAAGATCATCAAGTCCAACCGTCCACCCTACACTGCCAGGGTCCCAAAACCATGTTCCTCAGCACCACATTCACATGACTTTTAAACACTCCCAGGGATCCCGCCACCTCCCTGGGCAGACTGTTCCAATGCTTAATGACTCTCTCTGTAAAGAAAACTTTCTTGATATCCAACCTAAATTTCCCCCAGTGCAACTTGAGGCCATTCCCTCTTGTCCTGTCATTCTTAACATGGGAGAAGAGACCGACCCCCACCTCCCTAAGACCTCCTTTCAGATAGTTGTAGAGAGTGATAAGGTTATCTCTTAGTCTCCTCTTCTCCAGGTTAAACATTCCCAGTCCCCTCAGACAATCCTCTTAAGACAAGTTCTCTAAACCCTTTACTAGTTTCATTGCCCTTCTCTGAACCCGTTCCAGCACTTCAACATCCTTCTTGAAGTGAAGGGCCCAAAACTGCACAGAGTCCTCAAGGTGTGGCCTCACCAGTCCCCAGGGGGACAATCACTTCCCTCCTCCTGCTGGCCACACTATTTCTGATACAAGCCAGGATGCTGTTGACTTTCTTGGCCACCTGGGCACACTGCTGGCTCATACTCAATCGTCTGTCGACCAGCACCCCCAAGTCCTTCTCTGCTGTGCAGCTTTCCAGCCGCTCCTCCCCAAGCCTGTAATGTTGCAGAGAGTTGTTGTGGCCCAAGTGCAGGACCTGGCACTTGGTCTTGTTGAATTTCGTACAATTGGCCTCAGCCCATTGATCCAGCCTGTCCAGATCCCTCTGTAGAGCCTCCCTACCCTCAGGCAGATCAACACTACCTCCCAACTTAGTGTCATCTGTGAACTTGCAGAGGGTGCACTTGATCCCTTCCTTCAGATCTTGATAAAGATGTTGAAGAAGACAGACCCCAATACCGAGCCCTGAGGAACACCACTGGTGACCGGCCGCCAGCTGGATTTAACTCCATTCCCCACCACTCTCTGGGCCCGGCCATCCAGCCAGTTTTTGATCCAGTGAAGTTACACCCATCCAGGCCACAAGCAGCCAGTTTCTGCAGAAGAATGTTATGAGAAATGGTGTCAAAGGCCTTGCTAAAGTCCAGGTAAACAAAATCTACAGTTCTTCCCTTGTCCACTGAATGGGTTGCCTTGTCATAGAAAGAGATCACAAGACCTCCATAGAAGGAGATTGCAAGACCTGCCCTTCATAAATCCATGCTGACTGGGCCTCATCATTTGACTATCCTGTACCTGCTGCATGACGGCACTCGGGATGATCTGCTCCATGACTCTCCCCGGCACTGAGGTCAGATTGACAGGCCTGTAGTTCCCTGGGTCCTCCTTCCAGCCTTGTAGATCAGCATCACATTTTACCAACTTTCAGTCAGCTGGTACCTCCCTGGTTAGCCAGGACCGCTGGTAAATGATGGAAAGTGGCTTTGGGGGGACCTCCAGCCTTGTAGATCAGCATCACATTTTACCAACTTTCAGTCAGCTGGTACCTCCCTGGTTAGCCAGGACCGCTGGTAAATGATGGAAAGTGGCTTGGTGAGCACTTCTGCCAGCTCCCTCAGAGCTCTTTGGTGGATCCCATCTGGCCCACTTTGTCTCAAAGGGGGAGAGAAACAAAATATAGTGAGGCTGACTGGGCCATGTTTGTCACTCAGGGTCCTTGCTTCAGCCTGTTTCACAGTCTACCTTTCTTGCAGGCTGTGCTGTTGGATACAGACCTGACTTCAGGGCTACATAAATAAGCCTGTGTACATTTCTGACATACTGCCAGGAGGTCGAGCAGAAGGCTAATTCGTGAGACAACCAGAGACACGCATGGTGCTGAGTGTAAATGCTTCCACAAGCTCAACCTTCTCTGTATCGTCCAGCATCCAGCCCTAAGCCAGTCAAAAACTTTTCTTGCTTCACCAGCCTTCACTTTGCCCTGCTGGTAAGCTCATGGCTGTGATTCTGCTGACTCCATGGCAGATTCCAGTGGGCAGTAGTGGTGGGAATATATTAGTCTGGTGCAGCCAGAGCCACAGCTCTTCCTGTCAGACAGATGGATTCCGTTTTTGAGATCATGCTTCTGCTTTCATGCTTTTCCAGTAATGCCTGATACATCACATATAGTGCTGGCACCCTGTGTCCAAGCAGGTGTTATTAGGTAAACCTGCTCCTATTTGCTGATGGCCCCTGAAGAGAAAAAAGGAGTAAGGCTGATATGAAGATAAAGTGATGGCACATATGCAACCCACCACCTCACAGAGCATGAATGAGAGGCTCTCTTGAATGTCACTGGAGGTTTGTGTTGCCTACAGCTGGAGGGAAAG
>NW_010403273.1:19814-21901 GCF_000710305.1 Buceros rhinoceros silvestris
GGGAAAGAGAAAGAAAGTCAGGAGAAAACCTGGTGCAAACCTGATCCTCTAGTCCTATGTTTGTGTGAGGGATGTTCTAGACACATTGCCAAGCAGCAGTCTCTGGAGTTTGCTGTAAATTCATGGCAGTCAACCCATTAGGTTTACAGAGAGGATTTACAGTTATTGTGAAACTTCCCAGGAGATTCTGTAATATACAGACTTAAGCTCCTAGTTTGGAAGCAGGCTGCAGCTCTCAGTGGAACTCCTTTATTCTTAAATTTTTGATACAGCAACTTCTCTGAAATATATTTGCAGTTTTCCTCGTTGTAGTTTGTTCTGTGGGGTTTTTTTTCTGTTTAGCATCAGCTCTGGGGAACTGGGCACTACAGTTTTGGGTGTGATTTGTGAGAAGTATTAATACTGTGTGAGGACTATACTACAATCTTGTCAGAAATTAAATTAGTTATATGATATTACACAAACTATAATCTTTGATATCTTTTCCTTTACAAATTTGTCCTACAAAACTTTGACATGTGCTGCCTCCCAGCAGAGAGGCTCCTGTAGCAATTGCTAAACAGTATGTAATAGCAATCACTTGAGTTACTTCATACACTGCCTAGCAAGTCAATACCTTCCTGTTTCCTAGCAAATATGCCTATTGATTATACAGACTAGCCAACAGGAGACAAGTTCAGAGGCTAAAAGCTTTCGAGAATGGATTTTTCCTAAGAACCAATTACTGACCAACATTTGATAAATATATATCAATAGATGGTTAATAAAATATGTTTGTTCTTCTGTAGCAGAAGAGGAAATAGAAATGTTTTATTTTATAGGAAGCCAAGGTCATATTAAAGAGACTACAGTATCTTTTACCTCTTTGCTGAATACACATGCAGGTTAGGCATATTTCCAGTGCTGTTGAACATGCATAGGGTACTTGTAAATACCAGACTGAGAGGGACACTGTCCCATAGGACAGAGGAGAGGAATAAATTTCTTGACAGTTCAAGCACCAAGGAAAAGGACAGATGGGAAATGAAGAATGTTCCTCTTATGAGAGGCAGCTGAAGGACTGACCAGCTATAGTAGCAGAGAAATTTTCTTTTTATGTTTATTCTGTGTATTTGCATCAGTATACACAGGCAGGGAGAGACAGGGGCCTTTAGACACTGCCTTTCTGAAGAAGTCTGCTTATCTTTGAGGAACCGTTCTGTGACTGCATGTTGCAGCCATGATTTACATGTCCAGGTTCACCCATGAGATGCTGGCCCCCAGAAGGACCAGCAAGACTATCCAGAGCTGCAGCAAGGCACCACAGAGACATGGCAAGGGGTGGTTCTCTCTCACCCGGGTGTTACAACCAGGCTTATAAAGAGAAGGCTCCCTGTGAGGAGGAAGTGACTGCTGAGCTAACTAGAGGCAGAAGACCAGGATAACACCTCACGGAGGCATCCTGTCCCTGTAGTGTCCTTTCTGACTGAGGAAGCAGATTGGCAGCTCACAGTCACTCTCTTTGATCCCATCCAGTTGGTCTGCAGCATGACATGATCCTTATGTCCTTTTGTGGCACGATCTTACCCAGAATGATGTTTTCTTTCTCAGCTGGAGCTTTCAGATGAAATGGACCATTTCCAGAAGAGACGCTGGATGCTATATGTTTGAAGTGGGGATGCTGGTTGGAAAAGCTGTCTCAGCTTTGTGGGGTGGTGCGTTAAACTAGATGTTTTTTATCTGGCCTTGCAGATAGCAAATAACGCTTCATTGCTTGGTATCAGTTTCATTGTGAACTGCTCTTTGGAAAATATTGTGATAGCTATACATAAAGTGGGTGCTGATAATTCTATTTTAGATTTAATTTTGCTCCTTAATAACAATGTGCAATAGATTTGCCAAACATAGCAGTCTCCAAGCTAAATTATACTTGCTCATCCTGATGTAGAAAATCTTAAATGCATCTAAATAATACGTATTTGTGATAGTTTAGACTGTAGCTTTCTGAACCTCTTTTTTGCGTGGTACAGATGTGGCAGACAAATCTAACAGACTTCGTGAGGGAAGCATTAGCTGTTGTCCTGGGTTCAGTTAGGATAGGGTTAATT
>NW_010403274.1:0-334 GCF_000710305.1 Buceros rhinoceros silvestris
CTCTGCCCCTTGCCCCGTTCCCCCAGTCTCATCCCATCCCTCTTGTCCCACTGTCCCTGTCCCATCTGTCCCCATCCCAGCTCACACCGGCACCTTGGGACTCTCCCGTCCCCCCCGATCCCTCCCGGTCACACCGGGGGTCCCTTGTCGCTCGCTGAGCGCTGCCGGTGACCTCGGGGTGACGAGGGACCCCCGGCCTGACCCCGTATCGCGACGTCCCCCCTCACCATCTCGACGGCGCGGGGGTCCAGCTGGCTGGGGGGAGCCGGCACCGAGAACTGGATCTTCTTGCGGTCCTTGGGGTCCATGGCCTCGACCGTGAGTCCCCGCTGCT
>NW_010403274.1:541-797 GCF_000710305.1 Buceros rhinoceros silvestris
GGGGCTCGGTACGGCGAGGACTGAGAGCGGCGGGAGGTGGGGAAGGCAGAGCCGGTGAGGAGGAGGAGGAGGAGGAGGAAGGAGAGGGAGGGAGGACACGTCTCCTACCAGGCGCTGAATTATTCATCCCCCCGGGCAGGGGGGCTGAGGCCGCGGTAATGAGCCCTTGGGGAGCCCCCGAGGGGGCTCAGCCAACCCGGGGTTGGGGGGGGCTTTAACCCCTTCCCTGCCGGCGGGGTGTCCCCCCCTCTGCGGT
>NW_010403275.1:0-17952 GCF_000710305.1 Buceros rhinoceros silvestris
GGCTTGTCGCAGCGCCCGGCGCTTCGGTTTGAAGCGGTGAGAAAAGTCACCGCTGACAGCAGCCGAGGCTTTGCCGCCGGAGGGGTGTGCGCCTTTTGTGCGCCGTTTTACTGAGCTGCTCTGACCCGTCTTTGGTTTTTTTTCCTCATATTCTGTGGAACAAAACCGGGTTATGTTAGTGCTAACAGCAAACAATTACCTAGTAAGAGGAAAAACCTTTCAATAAAAATTACACCAGTAAACAACTAGGGATCAGTTGGAGCTCTGTGTCTTTATTCACAGGCTTAACCAGTTATTAAATACCACATTTAGAATTTACTTTGCACACGTGTCTAGTTTCAGGCTTCAGCACATCCCGAAATCCTGTTTTACTTGTGCCAAAGTAGAAGGAGGAGGAGGAAGAAAAGTAGTTCACTTTAAACATTGTAGTTTATGCAGAAAGTCCAAGTTACGTTTGTAACTTTACAAAATATATTCTTCTTTCCCTTTATTGGCTTTCTCAGGGTGGTTGAGGGGTTCTGCTGCTAAGTTTGATGACATCATGAAACCAAATGTCTTCCAGAGTGTTTGCTTCCAACATTTAAACTTCATGATTTATCTACACTCTTACAATCTTAAAAAAAAAAAATCAAACCAATAAAATGTATGTTGTGCATTATTGCATGTGAATTAGAAAGAAACTAAATGCATTTCGGTTTTAAAAAATATTGACAGATTCGTGTAGACTTAAGTGATCCCTTTATGGGGACAAGGTTGGAAGAAGTTCTTTGTTCTTTCCTTCAGGTTCTTATTGTCATCAGCTTCCTTAGGGCCTCCTGAGAGGAAGTGCCCCAAGCCTGTGCATTAACAGAGGTGTATTTTGCGCCTTTATGCGAAGAGCCTTTTACTTTATTTTGCTGAGTGTCTGTTATTTCACTCACTTTCTCTTCTTTCATCGATACCAGTATTGCAGAGGATGGATGTTCTGTAGCAGCTTCAGTTTAGTTCTGTGCAGGTTTCTGCTGCACTCCTTGGAAATGTCAGTGCTATAAGAAATTACTGAAATGCACCAGACAAACGAATTTATTTCCTTTAAAAAAACCCAAGCAAACAGAAAAACCCAACCAACAACAAAAACTCCAGCAAAAGATACAGCTTTGAACTTTGAGAATGTCGCATCTGCTGTAAGAGATCGAATTTCAAAGCAATTATGTTATAGACAGACAGATTACATACCTCCTATCTAGTATCTCGCATGGCTCTGTGCTTTAGATATGTTTCTGTTTCTCTGTATATCTCTAGAGGATCGGGGAATAACGTCTCTGTAAAGGTCAGAAATTCCATTTTCCTGATCCTTCTGGCTCATAAAGATTTGAAGAACATCTAGTTGCCAGCTCTTGGTGAATCATTTTTTGGTACTGATCTTAATGACCCTTTCTAAAACACTGACCTTCATGCAAACTGTTGTGTTACGGGGTTTCTAATGTGGTGTTTGTGTGATGTTTGTAAGTAGCTGTGGTACCTCCCTGCTTCAGTGATGGTGAATGTTGGATACCCCTGTTTGAAATTTTCAGTTAGGCTGCCTGAGGGCTCAGCTGTGCCGGATAGAAATGTCTCTTGGCGGGTTTTTTTCTTATTCTTTATTTTCTCCTCTGACGTTGTATTAGTGTTCAGAGAGAACTTTTGTTCGCTATGGTATTTGAATAGATGACTATACCACGTCCTGATGCTTTGTAAGAATTTTGTTTAATTGATGTTCAAGATACTATCTCTAAGCTTAAATCTTATTTTTTAAATCTTATTTTGGTGTTTAGGGTGGGGGGCTTTTTGTTTTGCTTTTTGAGGCTCCACTCTTCACTTGTTTTGCTCCTTACCTTAGTTCGTACCCATTAGGTGTTTGGTGTCTGTTATGGTTCTCTTCCTCATTCCTACAAAGGATGGAATTTGTGTACTGGTTCCCAGCTGTAAGGAAGCTTGACTGTATGAGAAATGTGTAGGTAGTCAAACTAGTGTAATCCCTTTGAAGCTGATTCCCTGTTTACTTGAGATCACAGGAGATACTTGATCCAAAACAAATATTCAGTGAGGAGCCCTTTAAGCTGACTGAAATGGATAATTTCTTTTGCAGACAATAAATAATTTTCTTCTTAAGCAATGAGATGGTTTCTGCAGTACATGAGGTCAGCATAGTGTGAGCTGGTGATGCGGTTAGGTAAAGCTACAAACTAATGTTATATTTGTCTCTGATTTACAACCGAGGAAGGCAAGAAATTATCAGGAGCTTCTGCAGTCTCTTTCTGTGAGGTGTGGAGCAAACGAGAATGCCAAGGAGAGGTACCAGGTCATTCAGCTGCTTCCTGAAGTGATTCCACCCTTCCCATGGAAATGGTATTTGTATGGGGCAGGCATTTATCTTCTCCTCCTCTGATGTTTGATATACAGCCAATTTCATCTGCATGTGAAAGGAAGGATGGGCAGAAATGTGCTCTGTGCGAGGAGTCAACCTTTGCATATCAGCCTTTGGCTATCCCGTGTCTTGACTCTAGTCTCTGACCTTCCTTCCAACCCATTTTCTGCCAGGAAGCTGGCACTGGTCAGTCCCATCTTCCAAACTTTAAAGACAGAAGAGTAACTGAGGTGAGTCACTGCCACCCTGAAAGGTCAAGCACTAGCAATATAGAAAAGCAAGGGAAAAAACTGTTTAAACTGGAGGCTGTTAGGCAAATGAAGCCTGTCAGCAAAGTATCTCCTATTTTGCAAGTGTGCAGGAGGGCAGCAGTACTTCCTGTTTTTCTTCTTGAGAGCAAATAAGGATTAATGAAAAATAATTGAAGTCTGTGATGTATAATGCTAACCAGTCCTGGGTGAGATTACTGTGTTCCTCCTGAAACTGCTCAGGAGAAGACAATGCTTGTACAGTATTACTCGCTACAGGCCAAAAACAGATTTAACTGTTCTGTCCAGAAATACTCCTTTATGAATATTTTTAACTGGAAACCAGATTCAAATTGTTAACTTCAGATTTTTTTAATTAGTGATTTAATAGCTAGATGAAATTCTGGCTGCTGTAGTTGGACTGCTGGTTCCTCTCCTTCCTCTTTCTCGCCCCTCCTTTCAAAGCAGTAATAATACCCTTTTTCTTCTTAAAATATAACTGTTCCTACCATGTGCCTATTTTACCCTTCCATACTTCCTGTAGACCGTTTTCCTTCAGCAAACCTCTAAGTTGGCTCACTGAATTTTACGAACCTTAGGTAAGAATGTTTGCTGCTGACAGAGTGTATTTCCATTCATGTTGTCTGAAAAGATGTAGTAAAAATGGAGGCTGTATTGGATAAAGGCAATGAAAACGTACACTTTGAGAGCACAAGTAGATGTCCTCTGTGATAATAACTGACAGTACAGGATCTTTGCATGCCCATTCTATTGTATGTTGATATCTCTGTAGCTTTTAGAGAAGAAATCTCTTTAATTTGCAAGTTTTGAATTAAATTCGGGAGTTTAGTTTAAAATAAAATTGGCCTATGTGACCTTTTCCATGATACAAATTGTCAGTTGATTGCATGGAGAAGTAATTAAAAATCCATTATTTTGGTGCTGTCAGAGATATTATAACAAAAATATATACACTGTGATTTTACAAAGGGAATTGCAGAGGAAATAGCAGAAAGACTGTGCAAGATCAACTGTTGAACTTCAGTTTGTTGCAATTAATGAATGGTTTCTGATAGTTGATCATAACTCTTGAAGTTAACATTCCCTATCAGTTTCAATGTGCATAGCACTGAAACTTTTCCCCTTTGCGTCCAATTGCTTTATTCTTTAACAGAACTGTGAATTTTTTTCCAGCTGGATCCAGACTTTAGTAACACGTCTGCAGTTCAAACGGACAACTCATAACTTTGTCTTTTATACTTATCATCTTCCAGAAATCTCTCAGTGTGTTAATCGTCAAGTATCCTACTTTTTAATAGCTGTTCCCAAACCTCCTTTATAATTGTAATACACAGAAATAAATGAAATGCTAAGTGAGAACTTCTGCTATAGGTTTAAACAAGAAATCAACGAGATGCAGAGAATGCATTCAACAGAAGAGAAGACTTCTTAATGGTACTTACAGCTAGTCAGTGTTTGGGACAATAACTACATGCATCACTTAAAACACATTAGTGATGCAAACACTGAAAACTTGTATTTTGTCAGTTAAGTCTTAAGATGCAATTTTTTTTTAAATGTATCAGCAATCAAATGGTGAGAATTCTCCAACTTATGTCCAATCCCTGCTGGTTATGTTTTTTTGATGCTTAGTTTTACCTCGACTGACAATATTAAATTTCAGTAACTTGGGTTCAACAACACTTCTGAGAGGATGGTCCTGCTGCATGCTTCCCTCCACTCCAAATCATGTGATGGTCCTTTTCTGTGCAGAAGGCTCTTAAGCTTCTCAGAGCTGAGGTGTTTGCCACTTCAGTTGCTGAAAAATGAGTTTAGCCCTTTGCTGGAAATCTTGCAGATTTTTTTTTCTTAAAGAAACCCAGTGAGTCACTAGCTTTATTAAGCTGTAGTAACCTATTAATTTGTATTCTCCTAGTGTAAGATCCCATGTGTGAAGAATTCTCATAGTGATAAAGAAATGGTATCAATGCAGTAGCCCCAGTCAATAGCTACATATTGTGGTTAGGTGTTTTATATTTTTGAAGAAGGGAAGTGTGTTCCAGCAGTGGAGAATCTTAACTGCAGTGTCTCCATTCATCTTCATCCTTTACTGTCTACTTCAGAGTCTCTGCTCTGTCTATCTCAGTGTGTCTAATCCATTTTCCTGCGTCACCCTTACTGTGTCAGGACAGGTCTGCTCTCCTGGGCATGTGGCAGGTATAGGTTTCCAATTCTGTGGCTACTTCAATAGAAGAGTTAATGCTATAACAATAAGACGTAGACCTAACAAGTACAAACTGATGGTGATGGAACCTACCTAGCATTGAGTTGACAGTTCGGACCTCTGACAGGTTTGTTTTTATGGTAGCCAGAAGCAAGTAATTTGCCATGGAAACAGTTCCCTTGCCAGCAACTTGGATGTTAGCAGGCCTGCCATCTGCTGAAAGCCTCCTGTTTGTCAGCCAAGCGTTGCTCATTCCACACAGTTGCCCAAACCAATGAACAAGGATGCTCCCCTTCAGGAGCCCTTGCACATACCCACTAGCTAGGCATACCCTATATCCAGATTCACTGGTCAGTAGCTCCCAAGTAGGCGAGATAAAACAAACTGGTAAAAGTGGCTACCCTAGTGACATCTGACGGTTGTTAGCGTAAACCGCTGATATGGGAGCTAATTTCTTCTTCTCAATCGTTTAAATCCCCAGTAAACCTCGTCACGTCATTACCAAGTTGACAGTTGTCTTTTGGAGTCCTCATGCGTCTCAAGACTGTCACGTGGAACAGCGCACAGCCATTTTTGAACTGCAAGACATGTATCACTGCACCATGTTAAGCCTTGTGTGAGGGATATAATTTCCAGTTCCGTTTTTCCTAGGAGGAAGGTGGTGAATGGCATGGCATAGCTGGGATTAACTACTGCTCATGAACATCAAAGCGGCGGTGGGGCACTAGACCAGTCTGCTCCTGTGCATGCATGAGCACTGCACAGATAGCAACTGCCAGTGCAGCTGCCAGCAAAGCACTGGTGCCAAAGATTAAAATTAAGAGTGCGGATGTTTGCTGTAAGCTTTTGTTATGTTTAACCTTAGGAAACATGCCGTGTCTGCACTTCCAAATTTAAAGCAATTTCTGTGAATTTATAAAATATGACAGTGACATTGTTTCTGGTAGATTAATAAACTCTTAGTAAAACTTCTGCTGGTGATAGAAAACATAAAACTTGCTGAGGTTAGCGTTTAAGGATGCAGGATAAGTATAGAGCCTTGCATCCTTTACATGCAGTCTCACAGTATATACCTCCTATAGCCAGAGGACATCCAAAGAAAGCAAATACTGTTTGACAGTCATGATGATTAAATGGGATTTGTAGGCTCAGAATTTTGCATTACAGTAATGCTTGTTTAAAATGTACAAATGAATGTGCTTTTTTGTGATATTAGAGTTAAATTTAGTTTAAAATTTAGAGAAAAACACCTATTAAATTCCTGAGGCTGAGTCAATACTGTGAAAAGATAGATGGATGGATGTGTGCCTTGTTTTGGGATAATGGCATGTCAGTGATTTTTTTTTTTTTCCCTCTTCTTGGCTTTCTTTTTAAGAACATTAATTTGGAGGCTTTTTCTTGTCTCCAAATAACTTATAATTTGCCTTGGAGAATAAAGGATAGAAACTTCTTTGTATTCAGAATTGTTAGCTTCTGTAGCTATGTAACACCGTTTACACTGTGCATCTGACACATCCTTTTAAGGCAAACTTTGTAGAGATTCCCATCCCCGGTGGAACTGTACAGGAAAGGCCTTCAGTAAAAATGGGCTTGAGGCCAGGACACGTAGGGCAATTTGAAACAGATTTTTTCTAAGTGAGATCATGTGAAAATCTTTTTTTTTTTTAAGGGGAATTCTTTTACTTAAAAATGCTATCTCTAAGTATCTGATTCTAAACGACTGTTAACTTGTATAGCTATATTCATCAGCAAACGTCCTCTTGAGTAATTTTTTTTTTTGTTTTGCAGTAATGCTTCAGAGTAACTTATTTGTTGTTTCTTTTTAGTGGGATTGAATTACAGTGTTTTTCTCAAAAACCGTTTTGACTTTCTTCAGGTGGGTGGTTCTATGTTTAGGGTTTGGGGCTTTTTTTCTTCTTTAAAAACCCCCCACAAACAAAACACCCCCTCAACAAAACCTTTTTTAAATATTTTTTTCCCCCATCCCCTCCTTAAACTAGTGCAGAGTTTAGTAGATATTAGGAGGGGAGACTAATTAAACTTCTTGTTGCTTATATAAAACCATGTCTTACAGGAAGCACATATGATTCTGGATGTATAAATTACAAAGATTTGAAGGCGTTAGTCACACTGGAGGAGCTGGCAGCAGGAGAAGGCCATTACAGTGAGGCGTGAAGTGCTGCTGTCACAGCCACGGTCTAGTACCCTGTTTGGACTCTCACCAAACTGCCTTACCCAGCCCCAGCAGCTGGGCCAAGCATGCTTTTAAGCATTGGGAGTCTAAACTTGCTCTGGTCACTGATCCTTGCTCACTCCTGGAAACTGGACTTTAACTGTTCAAAGCCTTTGCTGCTTCCCTCCCAAGCCATGACCTCCTGTTCTGGGCTCTAAACAGGGTTTTTCTTGAGGATGTTATTTAGGCAGTCATCCTTTGGGCTACAGAATATACCTTTTAAGGTATAGTGAAGTGGAACAGCATGGCTTGTGCACGCACTCTGCAGGACTTTAGCATCAAGCCTTTTCCTATGTTTGGGCAAAACCTAAATATTTCTGCACTTCCTTGCTGTCTGAAATGCTTTCATGAAGGTGGGATCTAATTTACTGCATGTCCTAGCTGGCTGAACTATAGATGGATTCCACACAAGTTTTCCTACCCTGCTTTGCATGTTTGGACTGTGGCTCTTCCCAGAGTAGAACTGGACATTACTATGAAAACCTTACTTTGTGTTCCTGCTAAGAAAGCTTTCCAGCTGATATTTCCACTGCTACAGCCTCTTGTTTGTAGACAGAGTACATTATCTTAGTATTCCTGGTTTTGCTTGAATAGAGAAAGAGAAATTTAACTGAAAAGTATTTTTCTGTTGTCACTAATCAATTGACTAGTGCTAGAAGCCTTCCCAGCAAAAGATAAGGCATAACAGACACATGCAGTTGGAAAGGGATTTGGTGATACTCAAATGTTCGTGGTGAAAGCCAGCTCTTGCCTCGCTGCTAGTACAGGCCCCCCAGAACATTTAGCTTTGTGCTGGCATGGACAGAGCACAAGTCAGAGCTCAGGGCATACTCCAATCAGAGCTCCACCAAGCAGAAGGATGTGCTCAAAGAGAACCTGTACTGCAGCTCCTGTTGAGATTCCTTTTGTCTGACCAGCCTTAACTGCCACTGCTTTGGTTAACTTCGTAACGTCAGTCTGAAGTTATGTTATATATCGTATCTGAAAAGTCAATACGGTGTTAAGTCAGTGAAGCATATATAGTTCAGACACATATCTAGTGTTCTAAGACTCAATGCTCATTGCTTATTTTTGCAAGAAGCTGTCCCCTTACCTTGCTGACATCATTGTATTAATCATGAAAGTAAAAAGCGCAAGTGACTTTCTAAGAAAATAGAGACGATTGCCTTTTTACTACGATCTGTCTTGATAGCATCCTTTGTCACTAATAAATGATGGTATGAAAATGTTTGTTATATGGAAAGCTACTTGTATTTGAAAGAATCTAGCAGGTTTTAATAAAAAAAATTAACAAAACCACTGAGATTAAACATCAGAGATAAAGAACTGGTCTTTGAATGGATGGAAAAGAATTGGAACAAAACATAACTAAAAGTTAGAATTCAGTCAGGGTACCTGAGCATTGTATTCTACAGACTAATAACAGAACCTTAAATAATTGAGGATTGGGACCTCTCTCATAGGTCCTTCGCAATACAGCCTTGCCCACATGTTCTACCGCTTGTGTATGTCTAACCTCCAGTGAATTCAGGTGTGCAGCGTAACGAGACAAACTTAGCTTGTGGTATCCCGAGTTTTGGATGCAATGTATACCTGCATCCCCTTCCCACCCCTAACAGTGCTAACTATTGTTTCTGCTCACGCTTAGTTGCTGAAAAATGTTGATTTAGAAGTTAATATAGGGTGTTTAATCAGAACCCCTTACTTAGGAGTGTAACTGTCCTATTTTAACAGTAGCACTTTCTTTTGCACTCATTGCAACCTTCAGAATAGTAGGCTTATGGCTTGATCTGGACATAAACTACATTTTCATGAAATAGAAACTTGAGCTAAAAGGTCATCTCATCATAGCATTAAAAAAAACCCCCAACCTGTCCAGCTGTCTGCTATGCAGATTTTGTGATGTATCTAGAACTGCCCATAGGAGCTATGTAAATTCAAATACCCTATCTTACTCTTTTTTCAGTAATCTTCTAAATGTCAATGTTAGGCCTTTAAAGACAGATAACATTACAAAAGTAAGTAGATGTTTTCTAATGTGTTTGTGGTGATTTTTCTTTTAAAATATCACATTAATTATAGATCATATCCTTATAATTGGTTTTGTGTGTCTTTTTATTAAAGCACAACTTGCCTGGGTGGCCATATGCAAAATATTTTTGGGTATTTCCTGGAATATAATCAACGTGGTGCATCATCTGCTGAACTTTAACCGGTCAGAGATATACTCGGGAAGGGGAGGGCTGAGTTAGAAGGCAGGCAGCAACAAAAGCACATTACCGTGTTTCATTCTTTGTGCTGAATTTATTCTTCCTGTTGGGTCTTTTTTGTTTTTTGGTGGTGGTAAAGCAGAACAATAGTATGAAGCAGCTGATAAGTGAGAACTTCTAAAGCTTGGGGTGTGAAATTTGCATTTCTTGTGCTTCTGCTAAGAAAACTGGATATGGGGAAAACTGCATTAACCTGAAAAACGTGTTATGTGTGAATTCAGAGATTTTGATCTACTGCCTGTATGGAACATCAGTCTAGGCAGGGTTTGCTATCTAGTATTAGCTAAGAAACTTCTCAAGAAATCACTTCTTTCACCTAAATTACAAAAACCTCACATATCGAATCATTTTGTGCAAGGATGGAGTGGTGGTAAGAAAGGGCAAAATCCATTTTTTCTTCATATACTTGCATACTTACAAGCACCTCAGTGGGCCTGTTCAGCTCATGTGAGTTTGTGGAATTAAATCAGAGCAAGCTGACAGACAACCAAACAGGATGGGAGCAGTTAGTGGGAAATGCTGACCGCTATTAAATGGGAAATGCCTGTTACCTTGGTACCTGCCATGTCACCTGGTTTATTTTCCAGTCAAGCCAGTGCTTGGGATCATACATGGCAGTGGGCAGTCAAGTGTCTGAGCTTATTGGGTGGGGGCAAAAGAGGTGTGGAAACAGCAGAATTTCAAGGTTTGCCTTAGAAAAAAGTTGAGAAAATGCAGCATGCACTGTGCCTTTGCTGAAGAGGCAAAACTTACATCAACAGACTTCAGCTTTCTTCAACAACCTTTTCAAAAAGGTTAGTTCGAGTTACTTAGTAGCCACTTACTGCTGGGAAACAGTTCCTCTGTTTCCAGTAAGTGAAGAGAGTTTGAAGAGAAAGAAAAAGAGGCAGAGAGAGTCAGACTAAAATAATCAGATTTTGTGGAATCTTTGACCTATTTGGAAGGTGAAGTTAGAATGCTTGTCAACACAGTGGGGCCTTGGGGAAGGGCTGCAGAGTCATAATAGAGTTTGCTTATAACATGACAAAAAGCTGTACTACTGAGGAGAAAAATAAGTAGACTCGAAAGAATATATAATTTAATGGATTGCTGTAGCAGCAATAGATTAGAAAAGTACAGTGATCGCTGAGGTTACTGTTGCTGTTTGCAGGCTCTGCCTGGCCTTTGAGAACTACCATTCCACCAGAGGTCCAGTGGAAGTTCTCTCAGCAGACGGTTCCTGGTTTACTACTAGGAAAACACTTTTTTGTGTAGTTTTGTTGTTCTTTTTTTTCCTGTTTATGCACCAGATTGTTCTGTTAGATTTCCACACACACCACGTAAAACAAGAGCAACCTAGGTATTACTAAAGTCTGTCAGTACAGCAGGTTACCAGTATTTTAAGTGCGGTGCTCAGCACGTTGTTTCAGAAGACACCACTGCCAGTGATGTCAGAGCCTGCCCGGATTTGCTGTGTTGTATCAAAGCTCAAGCCAGTCATTCTGGGGGAGGGTTTCAAAACAAGAAGAACCTGTTCTCCTCAGGGAATAATAGGCTTTTGTGCATCAGGTGGATCAACACTGGCTTAACTGAGCAGAAGCTTTCTATCCCAGTGCTTTTTCAAATGAAAACAGCAATGGTTGCAAACAATAGATAGTGAACCTTACTGAAACCGTGTTCTGCAAAGAAAACTAAACTGTTCAGCAATATACAGACTAAAGAGTGCAAGGGTTTGGTGGCAGGACCAGAAGGTCCTACAGTGGAAAGTGGAAGGAGAATTGGAGCTATAAGCCAGAAAATTGTGACTATGAAGAAGTGTCAGAAAAACTGTGGGAACAGATTTGAGTGGATGAGAACACTGAAGTAGTACAGCTGCAGAGAGCGAGGGGGAACCGGTGTTCAGTCCAAGGGCAGGTGTACGTCCAAGTTGTTAGGGAAGAGATGGAAGCATTTGCTTCTTGAATAGTTTGCGGGCTGTCACAGAATTGTACTGGACAGCCAGCGAGTAGAACACTTAGTTCTTCCAGCCTGCTGATCTGGCAACAAACACCATGCATGACTACAGGCATCTTACTTGTAAGATGACTTGGAAACTTTGAGGCATAACATGTTCTTACCTCACAGAATTTAAACTGGTGCCTATGAGAGAGTGCCAGGAATTCTGGATCGATGCTTATCTATCCTTCCCTAAATTGTGATTTACAGAGAAAACAGTGAGATGTTGGCAAGTTACCAATTGTGCTACATATTAAAAAAAAATACTGTTGACTATTAAGCAAACTGAATGCAGCTGTAAATTTTTTGTGCTAAGTAGCGTAGTGGGATATAGTGAGATCTTTCAGTATTAGCATTAACACAGTGTGTTCTCTGCCTTTCTGTACGACAGTCCACAATGACAGAAAAAAATACGTGTTCAAATACCAGGACATGCTTAATAGCAGCTTTCAGTTTTTGAAGTAGTTTCCCCTTTGGTTTTCATCTAGATTTTTTACAGTCCTTTTACTGCTGGATTTCTCATGCACAGATACGCCTCCTCTGATATTTGCCTGCAATCCTGGTCAACGTACATGAAATGAACAAGGAATTTAAATTCATTCTTATGATGAAAGGTCATTGGGTTGGTAGCTCAAATGGCCAGAAGCTCCACTTTACGATAAACTTGCTACCCTGTCACTCCCCCTACTCACCCACTTTCAGTGTAAGTCAAAACCTTCCATTTTCCCACTGTCTTATATTCCCTGTCTCAGCTTAAAGGGGATGCTATTTATTTATTCTACGACTAAACAACAGCTGCGTAGGCAGTCATCTAGAACTGTTCTGCAGAAAAATACTGATTATGTCCTCGTCATTCTCCCTCTCCTCTGATAGATATGTGCAGTAATCTACTTACACCATAGAATTTTAACCAGAGGTTTAACACAGTTGTATAATTTAAAAAAAAATCTAGACAACCTTTCTTCCTGCTTATGAGAAGAACACTTACTGTTCTGTGCCTTTTTCTTGGTCATTCATGTAACCCTCCTTTTGTCCAAGACGTTTTGCTGTGTAAATTTTGGACGTGAGATTCAGAACTGTGTTCTGGAAGAGCAGGTGAAGAACAGAATGGAGCAGCTCAGCTGTCAGTAGCTGGAATTTTGGAGAATAATTTGAGACTGGCCATGATGCCTGCCTTATTCCCACTTTGGAGGAGTAAGGGCTTCCAAGAGCTTCTTCCTTAATGCCAGGAGATAATTATGCTTTCATCTTTCCCCATACCCTCATAAAGTCTTAAAAAGGTGAGTAGAAAGATCTCATTGCAAACTAGTGCCAAACAAATGATAAAGAAGTATCAGCATTGGGATCTTTGGCCTCTGCAAGACAAATAGCTCCTGAGGGTAGTACTTATTCCAGTGCAAAGGATGTTTGTAGGCACCACTGAAACCATAAAAATTGTTTCAGTCTGATAGTTCCAAATTAATAAAAATTGAAAAGTTGATACAGTAATAAATGGCTGCTTAAATTTTAAGCTGTACAACTACAGGGATTAAAAGCTGGAATTTTCCCTTAGTTATCTTTATTTGCTTCCAGTAGTTGATGACCTGAATGTGTAAAAGTAAAATTAATATTAAAACCCCTGGCTAGATGTGGATTAAATTCAGTATGAGATGAATATGCTCCCATACTTATAGAAATCCCATAAGCTTTCTCTACTCTGCCTTTCTTTGACTGAAAATAGTATTTTTTTGTCACTTTACCCAAGGATATGGGGCCACCCCAAATTTCTCCCTATGGAGAATATTAACATCTCAAACTTAGGGGGTTTTTGGAGAGGTTGGGTTTTTTTGTGGGTGTTTTTTTTTTTCTTTGTTCACTTTGGTGAAAAATGCGTGCAACCTCTTCATATGCTATCTTGGAGTAAAGTCTTGGCTATTTCTCTTGCTGTACATGGCCCTTTTCGTTATTTAACTTGGAAAACAGTGACATATAATCTATTTTGCTGCACTTTAGTGTGTGTGAATCTTAGGTTTTGTTAACACACACAGTTCCTACCATAGAGTTGTTCCCTCACTTTGACAAGCACATGCTTTTATTGTTAAAATGTTTGACCAGAGAGCAGTTTCTTAAAATGCTTGCTACTGCTTTAAATTTAATGTGCTGTACGTTAAACATTTGACCCCTACTGTGGGGACATAAAGCCTGAAGCTTTACTCAAAAGATTGGTCACAACTAGGAAATGTGAAGTGTTATGGCATGAGGGGTGACTTTGAAAGTTTTATCTCTTATACCTGCTTTTTAACTTACTAAGTCTTCTGTTTGTTAGTCCCAGTGACTTGTAAAAAGCTGTGCAGGGTGCTTAAACTCTGTTCTGAGATACTATTACAGTATTTTTCCAGAGTAGCAGTAATATAGACAGCTGAACTTTTAAACAGGAGATTTGGCATGTATGTAGCCCTTGTGTGCGTACTGTGTAATTTGGAAAAGATTAGTATAAAAGGACAATTGAAAGTTCATATGATATCATTTATGGTGTGAAGTACTGGTTAACATCATCACTCAAACTGAACATGCTACAGGCACATTGAGTAACTTGAGGGGACACAGATAGGTCATTCAAGTTGGCCAGCAGAGTTTCTTTTGTTTCCAGGAATCCATACACTTGATAAAAACAGTGATGATTGCCGGCCTTGTACTACAGACAGAAGGAGGGTTTTTACGCTGTAAGAGGTCCGAAACAGGAAAGTCCTACCTGAACAGAAGAAGATGTGAGAATTGGGTGTGAGCTTGCCAAAAGAATAAAGTTTAACCCAAGGATTCTAGCCTAGGCATACGTGTATGTATATCAGCTTGAAATAGGCAAGTAACACCTACTCTTTTCCTCCCAGAAACTTAGATTACCCGTAATGTTTTTGACCACTTCTATAAACTATTAGTTTCCTTCTAAAGATATTTCTAATTATTTAATCTATATCTCTGAGGTGTCAACAAAAGAGAGTAGCATTTACAACTTCATCTATCTATATTCAAGATTTGTCAGAACAAAATAAATAAATTAACAGTTGGCTTCCTGCTATCTGGTTTTAAATTTATAAAATCTTTATATCCATTGCTACAACTGAATATTTTCTACAGTATTCTGAAACCGTAGCTTTTTTTCATGGCACTGATGATGTATACTTTGAATGAAGCTGTTTAGCTACTGCTTTCGTCTTTAGCAGATGATGTTTTCTTCTGTTGTGGACTTGTATCTCCCATGAAAGTTCAGTAATCAAAACAGGATCAAGTGTTGGCATGTCGATTAGGAGTAATGGAAAAAGCAATAAAATTTTAAAATTTATATCAAAGCTTCCAGCTTCCCCTCGTAGATAGCATCAAAAGAAAACTGGAACAATTCTGATAGACGTGTGGAAAATATGATGTATTCACTAACTTCGTGTTACATAAGTTCTTGTGGTGCCATCAGGAGTAAGAGCTGAATATCTTACTCAGAGTAAGCCCAGTGCCTCACACATCACTCTCCCTGTTTAACCCCTTCTTGTCACATGTTTAGAACCAGATTCTAAAGTTCCTTTGTCTCTAGCTTTCCAGGTGGATTGAGTATGCTTATCAAAGAAACCATCACCACTCTTCACTTTTTGTAACCTAGTTTCCCACTAGTTCAAAATCGGAACAGAAACTTCACCATATTTAAGTCAAACTGGACAGTAGCAAAGACATTCCAGAAACCAGCAGATTCGATAGTAATGCTTTTAGTGGCACCAAGAGTTTCCTCATACCTATAAGCATTTTTCATTTCCTATCTCTAGGTAAGCACTGTAGTGATACCCCCAAGACAATCTAAGACCTCTTGAAAACCTCAAGATTTGAACACATGGTAAAGAACTCCAACATGAAGTAAATATTTTTCAGGAGAAGTGATAAAATTCCATCTGATTAACTCTAAGTTCCTCAAGCAATGGGGGCAGCAAGTGAATATTCAGCTCGGTTGTAATGTCACATATGGAATGCACTTAGTATTAAATGAGGAAAATTTTTGCCATCTTTTTCCTTTGTATGCTTGCCAAGAAAGATTAAAGCAACCACACCTGCAGAAATCTTTAGGGTTCTCACTCTTTCTGGCTTTTTTTTTTTAAACACGAGGGAGAAGGTAGAGTGATCTTTAAAATGTCTCTTGGTGGCATGTTCAAGGACTTAATTTTCTCTTTAAAAAAAAAAATATTACCAGTACTTAAAAAGAAGTGAAGCCATAGAAAGACATTTCTAGTTGTATTCCAGACAATTCCAACTGCAGGATGGCTAAACTGTGATTTAGCTTTAAGCTACACTGAAATGGCCTAACTTCCAGAAAACATAATGTTTGTTGCATTTCTAACTCACTCAAGAACTGTGGAAGAGATTAGCTTAAACCCCTCTCTGTACCCACATGCATGTTAGAATGGCAATTTTTAATGTCTCATGGATTATCAGCGTACTAACGACCAGCACAGATTGTCTGCTGTCTAACTGGAGTATCAGAACGTGCAAGTTAGGACCTTTCTAAAAATCCTGTTTTTTCTTTTGAACTCCTGTACAGAAATAAAGTTTTATACTGTATGTCATGTCTGTACATGTAACTAAAGATTTCGTGGGTGAGACCACTTCTGTGAGACCTCTGTAGGTTCTCTGACGTGCAAGAAGAGAATGATGCTACGTTTCAGTTTTTTGGGGATGTTTCGGGATCTTTGCACAGGTACTTACTTTCACAGAACATAACAAGTGACTCAGCTATGTCCAAGGCTGCTGCTCTTCCCTAAGTTTGAACAAGGTGGTTGAGTTCTGCCAAGTGTTACTGGGGAGGCAAATTAAGGCTGTGATCTCATAAGCCTTGTTTCCACAAGAAATAAAAACAGCCATGAAAATTAGTTTCTAAGCTAATCACCAGCTTCCTCATACACCATTTTCAAGATGCTAACCTTTCTGGTAGCCCCTCAGAAAAGGGGGCAATTATTACTATTATTGCCACCACTGTAAATTATCAACGTGGTTGTACTGCTTCTGGTGCTGAAGTTAAGGTGCAAGAGGACTTTCTGTCACTCAAACAATAGTGCAGCAGTTTTCTCTATGAAGCTGTGAACTTCGTAGAGCTTTTCTGCTTCTTGGCTATCTAACATCTGGAAGTGCGATTTTAAAAAAAAGTCATTACATTTTCCTTATACTAGGCAGTATTACCTGAGCTTTCTTCCTCTTTTCTTCAATGAGAAAAGGGACATCTTGATTATTTTAGACCACCTTCGGTCTAAGCACTGAGGTACTTGTCATCTTGTGGAGAATATTGCACAAAATTTTACACTTCAGTTATCCTGATCTGTAACTAAGGCACCATAGCACCACTACTACAAATAGTCAAAGGAAAATAAGCATTACTCAGACAAGTTTTTGAA
The DNA here is from genome assembly GCF_000710305.1 of Buceros rhinoceros silvestris. Taxonomy (NCBI): domain Eukaryota; kingdom Metazoa; phylum Chordata; class Aves; order Bucerotiformes; family Bucerotidae; genus Buceros; species Buceros rhinoceros. The sequence goes on from NW_010403275.1 coordinate 16,738, forward strand.
GTAAAGCCAGAGATACAGGAATTTTCCGTTTCCCTTAGAAGAAAAAGGGAGAATGGAATACTGTAATTTTTAGCTTGCTCATTCTGGAGTTGGGGATTACTAAAGCTAGCAAACACGTAGTAATTGCCTCTATCCAAGTAATTCAGATAGGTTGGAATGATAATCTGCAGTATAAATAGCTGCTAATATCTGGCCTTTTGGGACTCTAGTCTAAGGCTATATGAAAAAGGTCTGAAATCTGCATTTTTATCTGAATGTGAATGGCTTTACATGAGTTTCTAGTTAGGAGTTTATAAGCAACTGATGGTAGCTGAGCTCATTTTCCATTAGTTAGAAATACCGCGAGTACATTCTACACTTGCCTGTCAGGTTTCTCCCTCATTGCTTGTCTTGCTCACTGACCCATGTGGGACAACTTCTAATGAAGGTGGAAAAGTGTTGCTGACCTCCACTAGAGGTTATTTATGCCATAAAATCTTATACTCAGCTAACTTGTTTTCTTCATAGAAACAGTATCGATGCTTTCAGTGATACAATCCCTTTTCTCCAACTTGCCAGTATTGAAAAGTATTGCAGAAGTACCAGGTTTAGGCTGAAGGAAGTTTGAGCTGCTTTTCAGTGCCTTCAGGGGAGGGAAGCAAAGGGCAGGCAGTGGAGCACGCACCCCATTGGCTGCTTAGTACTGGTGAAGTCTACTGGTTTTAAGCATCTATTCACATGGATTGCTTTCTAGTGACTGGAGCATAAACTGACACACCGCGTAGTGAAGTCTGAACACCTGGAAAAGGAGTTTAAGTTGCCTTGCTAACAATTCTGGGCCTCTGTTTGATGCCTGTAACTTCAAAGATCATTGCCAGTTTTCTCTCTTTGTGATTAAGACTAAGACTTCAGGTTCTTCCACCAGAGTCTTCCAGCAAGACCAAAGAAAAGAGAAGTAGCAGGCATACTAAAGCTAACGTTTAAAAAAGCCACGCACGCAATCCACAGCCTAACTCTTTAATGTTGTAGCAACAAGAGGAAGAATGTACTAGGTCATCACCATTAATCATAATCTAGCTAAAAAAGCAAACCCACCATAACTGTCAGCTGAATAACTTCAAATCCATTGTATAAAAATTCCCACATAGAAATCTACGCCTGAGCAGTAGCGCTGATGGCACGGCAATTCAGAATCCTTGTGTTCATAGCACACTCCTTCACTTCTTTACTTCCTGC
>NW_010403275.1:18057-32895 GCF_000710305.1 Buceros rhinoceros silvestris
CCTGCTGAAATACAACTGGCGTAGAATAATTTTTCAAAGAAGTCGTCATTCCTCTGCAGGTGTCAAAAAGACTATTCCAAGCTCCAGCAGTTCTTACAGTAGGAAGAACTGTGTGAGTGCTTCAAAGCGCTGTTTGCAAATAAACATTTCGTAAACAGTCTAGAAAACAGTCTAGTAAAAGGGGTAAAAGGCTTACATCTGTACTCTGATATTGAAAATACAGTTTCAAATCCAGCAATAAAATTACTGGATAAACGCTAAAGCATACTCTTTGAAATGGATTTGGGGGGGAAGGAGTCACAGTTTTCTCTCCTGAAGTAACTTTGTAACTGCTTGTGTTACAGATTGCGCTGAAATATGACCCCCAGATAGAAGAAGATCTGCGTAACTGGATAGAAGAGGTGACAGGGCTGAGCATTGGTGCAAACTTTCAGCTGGGATTAAAAGATGGCATTATCTTATGCGAGTAAGCATTTATTAAGTAACCTTATTTTTAGCAGTTTTCCACTTGTGAGGAACTAAGGAGGGACTTTCTGAAGACTCCCCTTCAAACACATGAGTAATAGTCAAAGATAGCTGACCGTAGGGTGGGAGACAGCTTCTTTGAAACTGTGGCAAAGAATGAAAACTTAACTCTCCTTTACAATTCAAAGATTTCTAAGTATTTCTAAAAAAATTGGTAAAGCTCTTTTCTATACTCATCAAATGGCACACAAGAATTCTTACGGTCTGTAGACTTGTTAGACCTGAGATCTGCACTGGGCATTCTGTATAAACCAAAAAATTAACCATTGTGATGAAACCAATGCAACTAATAAAGCATGAGTGAAAATATTATATAATGCCTGCACAGATTGTACAAGGATGAGATTTATTGTTTAAGCGTTTCCCTCTTTTTCACCTCCCCAGGCTTATAAATAAGCTGCAGCCAGGATCAGTGAAGAAAATTAATCAATCAAAACTAAATTGGCACCAGGTAAAACAAAAAAAACCACTGCAAAACTATACCTCTAACCCCTCCAACCCCCAAACAGTTCTTTTTTTCCTGTATTAACAAATTCACTGTGAATATGGTACACCTTAAATCTTAATAGCACCGAGTTTTGTACGATACCTACGTATCAGCTGAGAATACTGCATACGTGAATGGCACTTCACAAAGCAACTACAGCTGACATGGTTCATAAATGGCAGTCGAGTATACATGTTTAATAGCAGAGCTTTAGCTGTTAGGTGAAATCACAGATGGAAGGAGAACATAGAGCCCTACAGCGAGGCCTTTCTCCTAGTTAAAAAAAAAAAAGCTGTTAACTTTTTTATTAAATCACAACTGGAGTTTTCCATCCAGGCAGTGCTGCAAGGTGTTAGGTCAACAGCTTGTCTGTATCTGGACATCACTGTATGAAGTGTCCTCCTGAGAAAGCAACTGGAGAGAATGGGGAGGCAAAGAACCTGAGCAGGCTCAGAAGAAATGGTTGTGTAACAGAACTCAGAAAACAATACGGTGCAAACTCCAGTACGTATTTTCCTTCAGTCTATCAATCAGATTTGATTTCTTATGAGTGCTCTGTCTAGCATTTCACCCCCACAAGGGACTATCAAAGGCAACATGCATTTAGAACAAGCATTGGAAGGGTTGCTGGCTGGAGTTGACTGCCCTTACTGCTGCTGGTTCTAGCTTAATATTGCTACGTCAGCCTCTTGGTTTTATTGGCATTGAACACTTCTAAATATGGTCAAGGATTTTTATTTTTTAAGAAAGTTTTAATACCTCTTAAGACTTCAGAAGGAAAGATGAGATTCAGCCCTTACTCCTTGTACTGTATATTGCTTTCCAATTTCTACAGCGCACAGTGATGAAAACCTCAAAAGCTTAGTTGAATTTGTCCCAGGAGGCGAACAAGATAACACCTTCAAACCAAGTTACATGTTCCTACTATCCACATAGCTATGATTTCATTTTACTCAAAGTTACCAATTGCTGACCTCAAGTAGCACGGACAGTCTGTAGAACTTTTGCAATTTGAAGCAGGTTTTAGATTAGGTTTTCTCTTGAAAGGGACACAGTTGAGGCAGTTTTGTCCAAGACCCCTCTAACAAAGTACATGATACTCACCAATGGAGAGATGCCAGGCAGGGTAAACCCTTAGATTGATTTCTGAAGTCAGTATTCAATCTGATGAAAAACAATCTCAGACTTCCCACCAGTCATTCTTTAACCATGCCAACTGTTTTGTTGAGTTTGCGCAAGGCAAAGAACTTGCCTAAAACATGCCAAACAAACCAACCAACCAACACCAGAAAGCTTTAAAATTACTTAGTCTCTGAATTGAAAAACTAAGAAAACTGGCTTTTTTGTTTCTGTTTAGCTGGAGAACATTGGGAATTTTATCAAAGCCATTCAAGTCTACGGCATGAAGCCTCATGACATTTTTGAAGCAAATGATCTTTTTGAAAATGGAAATATGACTCAAGTGCAGACTACTCTAGTGGCACTAGCAGGTCTGGTAAGTATCTCGTACCCCTGGCATTGGCACAAATCCATATGCTGGCCCAGATGCACCCTTACCACTTACGTAAATGCAGAAAGCAGCACACAGCCTGTTGGGGGGGATAGATACCGCTGTGGCTCCGAGATACTGCAGGGAGCTGTGTCCTACCGCATGCCTCCAAGGAAGCCTTGGAGTTCAGATAGGGTTCTTGAATGCAGATGGTCTTGCTCTGGAGCTGTGCGTGCACACACAGAACCGGGGAGGCTCACAGGAGAACGCCAATCCCTGCAGAATATCCTTCTGCAAGATACTTGGGCAGCCACCTTTAAATGACACGGGGGAACTGTTACATTCTCTCACCCCGACACAGAGAGTTTCTCCTAAGAGATAAACTTGCTTGTGGCATCACCTGAGCGCCCAGGGTCAGAGCTGTGAAGCCAGTGTTCTAGTAGCAGAAAATATACTTTAAACACTGAATACTCTATTTCCCCTCTTCCTAAATAGGCAAAAACTAAAGGTTTTCATACTACAATTGATATTGGTGTCAAATATGCAGAGAAACAAGCACGAAGTTTCGATGCAGGAAAACTAAAAGCTGGTCAAAGTGTAATTGGCCTGCAGGTGAGTATGAAATTCGAGTTTGCAGATAATCTGTTATACTTGAGAACAACTTTCTTGTTTCAATTAACTGACCATTGTTTATGCAAAACAAGCTGCAGAATTACAATTTATTCTTATCATGGAAAGAGGTATGAGGTTTTAATTTTTGTAAGCTGTTGATTTGCTTTATAAGCTCAAGTGACTGCCTGGAAAGTTCCTCTGTTTGTTTTAAATCTCCAATAAGAATGATAAGGAGGAAAGGAACAGCTAATATTAGCAGTGTCATCTCTGTCCTCTAAAGTGGTTTTAAAGTAGGAGTCTTGGGATAGTTAAAACTCCTTATACGGTAGAAGCATTTTTTTTTTCCTTTCCACTTTCCTTAGTAGTCATAAAACCCAAAAAAACTGGCCTAAAATCTTAAAATTCCTGCGGCAGAGAAGTTGTCTCAGTGTGCTGAATCATTGCTGTGCAAGGTAAAAGTTAATTATTACATTTTGGTGCATACATTCGTTCTAACTGCAATGCAGCTGGGCAGATGCCAGTCACTGAAATGCCTTAGGATGACAGTTATCTTTCTTCTTCCTTCTGAAGCTCAGTATGGGAGAAAAGGTTATTTATTGCAGGTAGTGATCGAGCTGCACAAGGAAAGCATGCGCTTAATTACTCTGTCAACTATCACAGTAACCAACTATTTTTGTTTCCTTAGACTGTGCAAATAAAAACCAAAAATAACTTTTTCTGCCCACCTCTTCCTTCTCCCAATAAAGATGGGTACCAACAAGTGTGCCAGTCAGGCAGGCATGACTGCTTATGGAACCAGAAGACACCTCTATGATCCAAAAATGCAAACTGATAAGCCATTTGACCAGACGACGATTAGCCTACAGATGGGCACGAACAAAGGAGCCAGTCAGGTAAGCAGGGCTGCGCGCGACACCTGTGCAGCAGATTCAGCTCTCAACCGGGGAGAGCGGGGTGGGGTAGGCGAGTCTGACTTGCGTGCAGTAGCAGTCTACCTGGCAGCAGCGAGAGGGTACAGTTCAGCTGCGCTTTTGTGCAGCAGTTGAAGAACTTTAATTTCTTATCACTAACCAGTGTGTTTTGTGCTAAACATCTAAAGACTTAAAAATGACCTGGAATTTCTGGCAGGCTGTGTTACACCAGAAGAGAACAGTAACTTCATCTCAAGTACTGACTAGACAGAGGCAAAAAAAAAAAAATTGCTTCCTGGGCACTACCTGAGACTAACACTTAGTATATTCTTTCCAAAGAGGAAAATAAACTGGACCTTTCTGCAAGGACTTTCCTCTGTGACTTACCTACTAGTGAACACATGCTGCTGAGCTCTGTTTTGTTATACTTCAACCCTACGTTCTAGTACCTGCAGTAAGGTGTACAAGTTCTAATCAGAAATCTAGTAATCGCAGCTCCTGACCTTCTTACTGAACCTCTACAATCCTGTTTTATTAGGCTGGTATGCTGGCACCAGGTACCAGGAGAGACATCTACGATCAGAAGCACATATTACAACCTGTGGATAACTCTACTATTTCATTACAAATGGGTACCAACAAAGTAGCTTCACAGAAGGGAATGAGTGTGTATGGGCTTGGACGACAAGTATATGACCCCAAGTACTGCGCGGCACCAACAGAACCCGTCATTCATAATGGCAGCCAAGGAACGGGAACTAACGGGTCAGAAATCAGCGATAGCGATTATCAGGCAGAATACCCAGATGACTATCACGGAGAGTACCAAGATGACTATCAAAGAGATTACCATGGTCAGTACAGCGACCAGGGCATTGATTATTAGCTTTGCATCAGAAGTTCAGTATTAGTCCATTATTTTATTCAGTAAGAACGAAACTAGCCTTGTGGAATTGTTACCTGTCCTACACACTATGCTTAATGTACCTAAAGAAATACTGCCTTACATACAGTCCTTTTCCCTTTCTCTGCCCTTTCCCTGTCTAGTTGCCTTTAGTGCTGTAACAGTTGTAGTCTACAGCATAAACAGTAACTGCGTATGAAGTAAAAGGAATACTGTGAAAGGGGGAGTGCTCTTGTACAGCCAGGGCATCTAATGAGGAGCTATGCATTTTCACAACCTCTACTTAAGTAGGTATTGACATACCACAGTAGCCTTCGTTTGACATATTTACGGCTTTCCCGTTTTCCACATGCGATAAAAGAATTTCATGCTTAAAGTTACATGTGGTCTTTGCCAGTTAAATCTAAGACATCGCATTAGTGATTTAAATATCATTACTATGTTTCTAAGGTATTGTTTGCTAATGTAAGTCCTGCATTAGATGTAAGTCTGCCTTTGTGATTGCGTATTCATTCCATTATCGACACTGACCAAACTTACAAAGAGTTGTCTTACTAAAAAGGGAGCTTGTACAAAGTCTTGAGCCAACAGAAGTCTGATGATTGATGGTGCATTTACCTTTTATTGTGCCATAATATATCCATGTAGAAATGCTTTTTCTTCCTTGAACTGTATTTATTGCCACACTTCTCAAACTGATCCCAGTGTATTTTTATAAATAAATATTTTTTCTTAAAGGTATGTGGAAGATCCTGTCTCATTTGTTATGCCACCATTCTTAAAGATTAGGTGCCACAAAAATTATTCCCAAATCAGCAGCACCTTTGCCTGTGTTAAGGGTAACATAGGCTGTCCATTGCAGTTTCTTTTCTGTGAGATTTAATCTAACAACTTTGTAAAAATCTCCTGGGAGTGAGTGACAGCGACTTAACGGGAAAGGAGTGTAGCTCTTTTACAGCAGAGTTCACTTCCCCTCTACATGACTGCGAGGTAATGACCAGGGATCCTTAGCTGTTCACTAAATCCCTGGACTTTCCTCGAGGCAAATGAGGAACTGCACGTATTTAACACCTCTGCTTCAGCCTGTAGCCTTCATATCCTCACTCTGAGAGCTGACACGATGAGATATCCTGGTCTTCGTGCCTGTTCCTTAGTTACGATAGCAGCTTTGTTCCTAAATGGAAAATGCTGTCTTCCTCACCACAGAGCACAGAGAGGCTGTAGTTATTTACCTGGGCTGTTTCTAACAGGAAGAAGAAAAGCATGCTCCCAGTGGGGCCACTGTGGCTGATCCTAACTTTTGTAAAATACAAACATGCAAGGTATTTTAAAAGTATTTACTGCAGATTAAGCTTATTTACCATGTACAATGTTTTATACTTACAAGTTTTGAACTTATTGGAGATGCTTCCATCAAGACAAGAAATTCTTTGTGCTTTGCTTTGTTAGTTTCTGTTATCTTTGGGTGTGATGTGGTGACCTGACCTATTTGTTGAATGCCTTAAGCTTATTTATTTCACAGAATTTAAATTTGGAAGGACCTCTGGAGGTCACTGGTCCAAGCCCTGTGTCTGAGGCAAGAGAATTATTACCAATATGTCTATTAAGACCTGCTCTTCCTGAACTATACTATTTCCCGCTCTTTGAAAATAATAGTCTTAAACAATTTGGAACTGTTGTATGGAATACCGAAAAACAGTACTATGATCAACAACAAGAGCTTTGTTGCCTTCATTGTTTGGGTGAAAGCAGGTTTGAAAGCCTGAACCATGCCCTCCTGCTCCTTCTGAATCCAAAACAACACACAAACTGTTCTCAGTATGAACCATAACCAAATTAGTGAGAGCTTGAAGTAGACACCAAGCAAGACCAAATGCACACTGCCTTGCTTGAAACAGTAAGCTGTAATACTGAGGCATTTCCTGATACACAGACACTAGTAGTCTCCAACTCCTGTTTTTGAAGAATATAGTCATAAAAGTACCTTTCATTCCTCTGAACACAGTCTTCTGTAGCTGCAGGAGAGTCCACACAGCACTGGGCCGCTTTGCAGGGCAGAGACTGGAACACCAGAAGTGGCTCGTACAAGCATCAGTACCTGAACTAGTACCACCTATGTATCCACATGAGCTGTGCCTACAGCCAACCCACCACCTACTGCCGGCCTGCTTTACAGCCGCCCGCTACCCTTTCCTGCAGCAGCAGGAAGACAGCAGTGAGAAACATGCTAAATAGCACCAGCTGCTCTTGGGGTGTTCTAAGCCTCTAACTCAGGTGAGGACTCAACCGCTGCAGTTGGAGATTGTTGGCATACTTGCTAGTGGAACCTGCGTAAACTGGGAGCTCCTGTAGTGCACCTCAAAGCTATAAAGCGACGCTTTGTGAGCAGAATTTAACTAAAAGGTGTACATTCAGAACTCTTCTGTAAGAACATACGTGACTCTCAAAACATCTTGTCGTAGCTGTAATCTCTGTCCTGTGGGCAGTGCAGCATTGCTTAAATGAAACACACTCAAATACAGCTTAACTGGGATTTTTTAGTACCTTCTTTAAAAAGGAAACCAAACTTTGTAGAGAGGGTCTGAAAGTCCTTTCTCCACCAGGAACTCCAGGGAAGGCAATAACACTGCATCATAATTGCAGTGAACAGAACCGCTGAGATTGGAAGTGACCTCTGGAGATCGTCTAGGGAGTGTCTGAAATTGAGGACATACTTACATAAAAATTTCATGCTCTTTATTCCACCAGAGAGTTCCTGAGTCAAGGGCCAAAATGCGCAGTGTATCAAATACAAACAGGAAAAAATAACAACGTGTAACAACTGATTTTTTTAACTTCCAAACAAACCTACTGTGCTTGGTAAATGGGTAAACATCATTTTTACATTGTGAAGACGCTACTACTTGGAAGCAATCTTACCGGGACCTGTAGCAGAGGAAAAGTTTTGCCCCTCAGTGAGTACCCTATCTGCGCACTTTCTGACAGCCAGAGATCTGCTATCGCTTATTCAGCACAATTCTCAGTTTCCACAGCACCCACAAGCCAAGTACCGGAAGTGCCCGTGTGTACAGTTTCAAACAATGAGAGGTAGCGAGTCACAGCCAGTAGAGACTGATCAGCTTCACCTGCCAGGCAGAAAGTAATTAATCTTTTTCTTTCCCCTTTTCATCATCTGTCCCACATTCTTCAACTTACTGAAGTTGCTCATGTTAAAGTTAATTAAATGAAGAGTAAAAAACAAGTATTTCTTAGCATTCTGTAGCAGAAAACCAATCCTTTTAGCAGCAGCAGATCCGGTAACAGTATTTAGCTGGAACAGATCTGTGATTCAAGCCATCAATGGACTCTTCTATCACTTCCAAGCCGTGACTAGCCAAAGATTTATCAGTCTAGGCATTTTGGCAGCTTATGAGTCACCTGCAGTGATGTCTCCCTTCCGGATGGGAAGTACTGATGGGTGCCTCGCTGAAATCCCTGGTTGGAGTCACCCTCCCACAAAATGTTAAAGGGGTTTTGAACAAAGAGAATACGATGATATGCCACTGGGGAAAATCTAGAACTACCCATACTCAGAACAAGGTAAAGCCAACAGAAGACTGTTACAACCAGGGTCCAGGTACAGAATTTAAACAAACCTCAAAATAGCTCTCAAGAAAATACTGACAGACTGTTACCAAGTTATTTTTTTAAAGTGTCTACAATTATCATGTCCCGCTTCTGACTAGAGCTGTGACAGTGTGTTTGCTACATTCCTTCACGATATTTTATATTCCATATCCATGTTACAACTAACATTTCTATAAAGTATAACATCTGTTTATCTCATTTCTGTCCAGCCACTGCTTGTCTGCTACTTGCCAAGCTTGAAATGCAAATACAATTTTTTCTGCTTCCTTTGTCTTTTCAAATGCAAAGGGAAGATAATTGTTTATTTTTATTTACAAAAAAAAGGGACTGTTCCTCATCTGCCTTTTAGAGAGGAGCCAGTGGATAGTTTATGATACTAACTTGTAAAAAACATTCCCAAGAGAGTAAAATTAGAAGAAGGACACCTGCCTCATAACCATTGATTATCTTGACTACAGAAAATTTCTATCAATGGTAATTTCCACCCGTGGGCTCAGTCCTGTTCCTTAACTGGTTGCACTGACTCCTCAGATACACAGAATAAACCGGGAGACAGAATGACCCTGTCGACTTCGTATTTGTAGTCTGACAATGTAGAAATTTACGAGCAGTTGGTTTATTGACAACTTTCAGGCCATGGTAACAAGTAGATTAATAACAATCAGACGTGCTGACACACACAATACATTATTCCTACAAACAGATTGTCATTTTACCAGTGCAGAAGGTACGAGAGGGATTTAGAGTGCTAATACTTCTGTCCTGGGATACTGGTAACCTTTACTTTTTTCTGTGACTGTTTCTGCTGTGGCTGGTCTGCCTTCATACTTCCTGGTGCACTTCACATTCAGGTCTACAAAGAGAGAAAAAAGGAGCCAAATAATGTGTAGCACTAATCCTGTTACAGCATTTAAACATCGTAGGAGCAAACCACAAAAATAATTAAGGTCCTTTTGTGTCTCAAATCCACAATCCTCTCATAGGGAATAACCATGCCCTTCTCCCCAACCCCCCAGGTTCTGTGCTCAGCGAAAAATTTCTGAAGAATGCAATAACAGACCAAAACAATGCAAAAATCAAGGACAACTATTCCTCACTGCAGCAATAAACCGACGCAGTGCTCTGCCAGAGTGAGAGTTTGCAAGAGCCTGGTGCGTCTTGAAAGCAGATCAAGAACAATCACCAACATCTGTTACACTCATGTGAGAAGGAGCCAGGAGGGCACAAGACACTAGCAGTAGTGCCCAGCAAGTGTAGGTGTCAGAGTAGCTGCTGCTGCAGAACCTTCTTCCCACAGCCCTGTCTTTGCCCCTCCGATACTGGGGGAAAAAAATCGGTCCAGATTCTGAACTTGTGGGGCTTTTCTTCCTCTGCTGGGCACACCGGGGAATGCGAAGAAGGATGAGAACAAATATTTGATCCATCCATTTTGCACCAGCAGAGGGTTTCCTGAGGAGGGAAAGTAATAGAAGGAAAAACAGGATACTGGGTACAGCATGTTGGTTGCTGTAGGACATCTGGAGATGCATGACAGCCTGCGTCCATTCTTCTTGGGACATCAAGGCAAGCACATTAGCTGGCAGATAAATACACATCCCACACTCCTGTCTCACCATAGGTTGGAGCTCTGTCCCATCTTCATTGTCCTGGAAAGGTCCCACGCTTCTGTGTTTTTGCCCTTCTGTTAACTTGTTACTCTGACTCACAAAGGTCTGCAAGCAAAACCCAGGATGAGATCATTTGGGAATGCAAAGCAGTATGTAAATAAAAATACCTGGTAAAGGAAGATAATTAGCCCAGGGCTAAGAAACTGTGGCTGGTTCCCAGCCGGATGACACTGAGAGATACTGGGAGGGAATCTGCAGAGGCAGCAAAGGTGATGAATGCAACTGAGCAGGATAATTCAAAAATCTCTGTTACATCTCCTGCTACAGGAATGAGGACTCTGACTGTCCAAAATCCTTCACCCAGCTCTTCGCCCACAACTGCATATTGCCCTGAGGCCAGAGAGCCTCCCTTCCACACCCAGACGTTTGTAACCCGACTGTAACACAGACACCCCAAGTCAAACGCCTTCATGTCAGGTTCTTGGCTACGTGAGCAAACTTACTCCTGATCATGCAATGAGGAGGAGTTCGGATGTGCTGACCCCAGTTTTTCCATACAAGGTTACAGAGCCTGCCCTGCTTGGAAGACTCCTTACCCCTGTGGGAAATCCTCTCTTTACCCTAGAGTGTGGCTAATTAGAAGAAATCAAGACCAGAGTTAAAGAGAAACTACCACAAAGTTTGCAAGTGGAGAAAGGAAAGCCTCTGTTTCATGCAGGAGAATTGGCTTAAGAAGTATTTTAGCATTTGGCAAAACAGAGGGAGAATAATAGAGGTCAAGGTTTGAGAGTTTTCCATTCAGTGAGATATTCTTATTTCGGACATGTGCTTAAGTACTGTTCTGAATCAAGGCCAAATCACAGCTCTCTGATTTCTTCTGTACCAAGGGTTAAGCCTATCTTTAGGCTGCCTTTTTGTTGTTTTTTGTTTCCAGAAAAACTCTATGAACATTACAGGGAATCTAATAGCAGCATTTAAAAAAAAACCCCAAAACAGTTTTGACACTGTCCTGAAGAAATCCATCCAGAACATTCATATCAGATGAGATATTCTGGCTGATGAGTTTGTTTTTCATGAATCACTAAGATTTTCTTTGTCGCATCGTTTGTGAAGGAAAAGACAGAACTGGCTAAAATAGCATGAAAGGAAAAAATGTCTGCATCTTCAGATGTTTTCCTCATATGAAAGGAGCAGCATATATATATTCCACTGCTTCAGATACACCTATTAAGTAAATCTCTCCATCACTATTAGCTATGCAATGATTCTCCATGGAAATGCTTGTAATTCAATACAGTAATTATGTGGGTAAAAACAGCGAACAATCGGTCCAGAGGCAGAAGAGTTTAATCAAGAGACAGGAGAGTATTTTGGCAAAAGAATCTGCATAGGTATGAAGCAGAGCAACTCAAGTTCGCGTGAAGCTTGTTCAGAACTTCAGCACCCACAGGATGTGGAGGGATAGCTGACCTGTTGCTGGCAGCAAGAAGCTCCTCGTTGTTTACTTCTGCTCATCACTGTACACGTCACAACAAATATAAACACCTAATCTTAGTGCACCCCAGGGATCGGTCTCTGCAGCTGGCTCATCTATTTGTTTACACTTTTAAATCACCAACAATATGTTGAATATATATCTAATAAGGCCATTACTTACAGGGTATGACCTAAAAGAAGGCAGCAGATCATAGCTAGCACACAGGAGTCAGAGGGAGCCACTTCCTTGTTTACAAATTCACATATGATTTGTATCCCTGAATTCATCCTGTTCTAAGGTGTTGGAAAGGAAGTAACGTGGGTTCTGTGTTCAAATTACTAGGCCTTGGGAAAAGAAAAAGTCCCCAAAAGCTTAGCCTGGCTCAAATATCTTTGCTGTTATCATTGGGGTTTACCAGCAGTTCTTGATCCGTGAAGTACGGCTTCTCTGCAGATCCATCGTTTGTTTCCATATCAATAGCAAAGCAAAGGAATGTGGCATCTGCTGTCACTTCAAACACTGACAGAAAGCTGTGGGACATTACATAGGCAAAAAATCCAACCAGCAACAGGGGAACTACCCACACCTGCAACTCCCGATGGTAGTTAAATGCCATCAGTCCTCCAAAAACAGTGAAACATACAACAAACACCTGGAAAGGGCAGCGAGAGAGAAATGCAGCCTCATTAATAACGTCATTTTTTTCTTAAAAAAACCCCCAAATTCCCCAAACCCTCAGGCAAATACATTACAAGCAATTACAATTACAGCACATCTCATCTGGGAGATAGCTGTGAAGCCTCTGGCATCACGTAGTTGCCAAAGCTTGTGTTCAATTCAGCATGTAAATTCTGTAGGGCAGAGGCAATCTTCTATGTATTTACCAAAGACTCGCTGCAATGGGAACTCAGGTCAGAGTGGTGCCAAGGACACAGCTGTAACACAACTAAGTAACTCTGTGAAGACTATGAAAAGGATTCCATTCCTCAAACACTACCTTCTCTCCCAAACCCATTTTACAGCATTAACAACACCGAGTTTAACAAAGATAAACCTTATTTACTTCAGGCATAAGAGAATCAAACTCTGATTTTTCACTTTGTTCTTACACAAGAGTACGTTTCTCACTCTTACCTTTCCTAGAAACAGGATAAAATCTCCAAAACAGCTAATGGAGGCGAGTTTGGCAGAATTCTTCGCCAAAATAAAGACAGCATCTTTTGCTGATGTAGAAAAATCTGTCCCATTTATGGCTGTAGTTGTGTAGGCATGCTGAAATGAGAGAAGACAGTAACGCAGGGAGAGAGCAACGGCTTTTAAAATCTAGATTTTACCTCAGCAAAAAGCAAAGCCCTAAACTCCATTTGGAAATACTGGCTTTATGAATATGAAGAGTTGTTTTGCATAATACAGTAGGTTTATTTTAAGTTACTATAAAAACCAAATAGTTTCTCTACATAATTCCCACCATTAGCAAATGCTAGAATAGTGACTAAATAAATTTCTGAACCCGCCTTTATCCAGTTTATTTTATACCACCAACGTTCCCTACCCTTGTTTTTGTTAATGAATACAACACAGTTACCACAGAACACTTATCTGGACTCACACTATCCAAACTCACCTGCTTATTTTCTAGGAATCTAAGACTGCTGGCAATCTATGTAAGTGGAAGAATCAAGTTATGTAGTTATCAAGTCATTTAAAAGTTGATGATTAAAAAGCTTTTATCCATGGCCCTTTCAAACTATTCCTGTGCTACTGAAATTTAAGCTTACGGATACAGCCATAAAACAAACCTTTTCAAGAAAAATGAAATCAATTATGACAATGACTGGAAAAGAACAGCTAAAGGATCCTAGACTAGACCAGAAAGTGTTATGCCACAAAAAAAACCAAAACAAAACAAAATAAAAAAACCAAACCCCCCCCCAAAAGCCCCAAACCATAATTTCCACAGACAGTAGGGGCATTCACAGTTTTTTGCTGTATTGAGAATTTCCCAAGATTTCTCTTTGTGTAAACCTTCCAAGACTAGTGGGCAGGACGGAATATTTACCTTCATGGATTGGATTCTTTTAGCACTGTTGTGCATAACTTGACATGTGTGTCCCATTTATGAAACTCCCCAACAAGGTTTTGAAACTGTGTCCAAAATACCAGCTAAGAAAACCAGCACTCAAATACCTGAAATGTGTGCTGAACCTCACCGTAACTACTTTAGGAGTAGCTTTATTCAAAATATTAGAAGCTGGATTATGCCACAAAACGTCAGTCACATCTGGCGAGCTCAGTAAGAACCCAGAGTGTGCAATGACTGTTCTGAAGGAATTTACACACCCCAGCGTGTACTAGGTGCTTCAGATTACTTTCTGCTTCACCTGGAAGTGGGAAAAAAAACCCATAACCAGTTTGCTGAAAGTGGATTATACTGGTCTCCTGCAAAACATTTCCTGTTCAAAAATCTTTTTTTTCTTACAAATCAAAATTACAAAATATCTGCAGATCTCTGAAGGCATAGAAGATTTATTTCTGTAGAGTCCAGTTTTACCACACAGCAATTTCTGTGATACAGTGTAGTGCAGCAAAGCTATATTGACATTAAATATTACAGAGAAAGAAAGAAATTAAATGCAGTCAAACATCCTTTGTCTCGTTATTGTGGATATTATTTATTTTATATATGACAAGGGATTTTTTTTTTCTCTGTAGTAAGCAAAGAAAGAGTAGAAGCAAACAGCAACATCCCGTAAATATTGTAGTAGCAAATACATCCATAGGTGGAAAAAGTATAAAGACAGACAACGGATTTATTGCCTACTCCAAGCAAAATCAAACACTCCACTGAACTCTTCAGCATGAAAGTTTACTTCATCCCTAACGAGGAAGAAAATTATCTGTGTGCTAACTTTCATTTATATAGATGCTGTTCCTTGCCCCGGGGAGTGCTGTAACAGGACCAGCAGAGAGCTCGGCTTGGCCAGGCACTGACTGTAACATCTCTGCCTCTGAAGAGAAGCATCCTTCTCCCACCTGCCTCACTCAACCCGACAGGTTTGTAAGAAGCCTGCTGCCATCCTGTGTGAGGAGACCCAACGGCCCGCAAGCTCACCACGTAGCATCGGCCCAGGATGCGGCAGCAGCAGGGCTGGCAGGTCAGCAAGGCCAGCCCCCGCCCTGCTGGGGTACCGGTTTCCCC
>NW_010403275.1:32927-42555 GCF_000710305.1 Buceros rhinoceros silvestris
AGCGGCGGGCGTGGCGGTGCAGCAGGCCCGCCCCCAGCCTTGCTGGGCTACCGTTTCCCCAGGACAAGGTGCGGGGCAGACGGCCTCAAGCCACGCTCCCTCCCTGTCTTCTGTCTGTAGCGGTCACCGCCTGCTTCAGACACGGACGGACCTACCCTCATAACATGCGGTGAGTAAAGCCTGTTTCATCACTCCCACTAACAGAGAGGAAGTTAGCCACGAGGCGGAAAAGGGTTTCCGAAGTTTGTTTCTGTCCCTTAAGAACTAAATTCACAGAGCAGATCCTGATCTGGTGAGGTCAGTATAAATTTTGCCGATAAATTAAACAGAGATTCTGTATTCATTATAAATAGCAAAAAATGTCCTGTTTTAAAAATTAAAAAGACTGCAGAGAATACATGTACACTTGTACAAACATTGTCTCCAAACCTAAAATAAATAGCCATTTGTTTGCACTCTTGAATTAGTCACCTTGGTATCTGAGGAATGTGCCACAAAAAGAACTTCTGGTATTAATTATTAACTAGAACAGTTACCTTGGAAAGACTGATAATAACGCCGGAGTCTGAATACTACCTGCACAGGGATTTGCCATGTTACAGACCAGTGGATAAAAAAATGGCATTTATAACAACTACAACTCCAACAAATCATGTAAGTATCAACTAGTCAGAACATCCAAGCAAGAAAGGCAGCCAGGTAATAATCCACATTACAGAAGGAATAAGACACGAAAATGAATTAACTGCTGACGTCTATAAGTCACTGATATAGGTGAAGCAAGAATGTTACTAGTACAAGCTGAAGTCTTAGCCAAGTGATCTCGAGCTTTCAGTAAAAAATGTGTTTATGAGGGAAAATAAAATATTAGGAAGGATTTGTGTTCAGCCTAGACTGTGGCTCCATACACCTTCCTCACAATCCTCAAGTTTCCCACACAAACCCCACGCCCTGATCCCATCCAGTCACATAGAAATCTACATGTTCTCACTAAGAAAACACACATTTAAGCAAATGTATTTCCAGTGTTTGCAAACAATTTTGGAGTTTGGACTAAGAAGCTTAGATAACCCACTAATTTTCCATTTGCAGGGTATGTGCAACAACCCAATCCCTTTCAAAGAAAAGGCAGTTGCAAAGGCCGAGATGGTGGACCATGGTCAGTTAAGAACCGCTATCGTCTAGAAACACGTTATTTTCTGTCTGGAAAAGAAACGACTGAAGGAGGATGCGGTACGAGGACTACAAAATCATGAGCAATGCAGAGAGGGTAGGGTAGGGTAGGGTTAGATGGCTCACCGTTTCTTCCAGAACAAAGACTAGGCAGGGGGAGAACCGTGCAAAGCAGTAGGAGCCAAATTTGAAAACAGATGTTTCTCACTGTAAATCTGTAAGCTCTGAGCTGCCAAAGGATGCTTCAGCTGCTGAAAGTCAGCATGAGCTCAAGGGAGACGGGGAGGGTTTGGGGAGAAGGAATCCCCTGGGAGTTACTAAACACAGAAAATACACTCAGCTCAAGAAGTCTCTGCAAAGAGATTCAGAAACAGCACAGGGCCGGGGAAATGCACACCCACCCTACCTTAGTGGTCACACACAGCCGCTGCTGGAGATGGGATACTGAGCTAGCCTGAGAGGCAGTCTGGCCCAGGACAGCTACTCGGTTTTTTATCTTTGCTTAACGAATCGATATTTTACAACGGCAGTCTCCGCTATGGTGACAAACACTGAATAATGGCATCGACAGCATAACTGATCAGAAAGAGATTGCAGGTCAGGAACAGTCCTTATCCCTGCACCAGAAAGTTGGTACGGTGTCGCCACCTTTGCGAAGACAGCAAGGCTTCCCTGGCCTGGAGCCTGGGAACCAAACACGAGTTTCTCAGTGTTAGGATGAATAAATAAGGAATTTGAATGTTTACATATTTCAAAATACCACAGCAAGCAAAAAAACCTATTTAAAGAATACATCCTTCTGTCCCTCACAAGACAGAATGTCAAGGGTCTTGGAAAAACTGACCTGCTAGTTTCATGAGAAAGGCGCTGTGGCTCAGATCCAGGCTGTGAGCTCCCCAATTGTTGAGAATAATTGCTACGTTGTGTAACAGCTGAATTCAGTCCTCCATTCTAGGACTTGCTTTAATAAAATGAGCTTGGGGAAGAGAGGATTGCCATAGCAACAGGACCTTCTTAAAAAAGAAGCAGGAGACACGCTGTCTCACATCCCACTTCAGCTTCTTCTGCTCTGCGGGTGTTTTCAGCCTGATCGGACCCTGTTGCTGCCAGCTCTCTTGGGGTCTCTCCTGGTTAGTCACACCCAGCACAACGCTGTGCACCTCACGCTGGACTTCTAAGGCTCTCAGCTTGCAAGTGTCTCAGCTGCCAGTGGAATCCCCTCAGAAAACAAAATCCAGTGGCAGCAAGCAGCAATGGCATTTCTGTGGCTGGTGGAGAGCAGTCAGTGACCCCGGTGAGAAAGCTGTGTCGTGTCTCTCCCATAGCGGTGGGAAATCGGGGCAAAAAGCAGCAATGGCATTTCTGTGGCTGCTGCAGAGCAGTCAGTGACCCCGGTGAGAAAGCTGTGTCGTGTCTCTCCCATAGCGGTGGGAAATCAGAGCAACGTGGGCCTGGGAGGCCCCACTGAAGAGATGAGGGCACGTAAGACTGGAAGGACTTCCAGCCACTCCAGTCCCCGGCTATTTCACACTGGCACCTTATAGAATTTCTTCTCTTAAGTGGAAAGTTCCCTCTTTAAACTACTTAGTGCTTTTCCCTCGCCCAGCCCTTACATTTGGAGCTTACAGTAGCTTCGGTAGTTATTGCGACAATGTTCTCATTTGGGATTTCTGAAGTAAAAATCAAACTGCACATTTCCAGAGAGTCGTTCAGAAATTCCTCTGCTTAAAAGCCCTGAGTTATTGGTCACTTGCTTTATTGCCTTTTCTTTTCTTTCTTTCTTTTCTTTTCTTTTTTTTTAAAATGGGGTAGGAGGGAGGAGAAAGGTATCAAAGCAAGAATTATTCAGCCTTGTTCATCTCTATCCCCTATGTAGTTCACCCTACAGAGCAAGAAAGGACCCCAGGAATTTTATCTCCTGCAATCACATCCACAAAGCCTCTAGAGGGAAAACAAACATATTTAAAATGCAATTTCATTGAAGAGGAACATTTTAGCCAACTGTATTTTTTCAAGGCGATTGAAAATTTAGCCTAACATCTAGAAGCAATTCTGCCAGTAACAGTAAAATGCGGTATTGTTTTTGGGAAGAAAAAGAAGTACTTGATGGGGTGAGGCACAATGTGTTTGGCAGCGCAGAGAACTGTACTTGCATTACTACGCATGAACCTTGGTTTTATCTAGGTCACTTTTCCACAAGGCATTTAACCGCAACCTCCTGATAGGCTTCTCTCCAAAGCCTAAGAGGCAATCAACTGCCGTGTATGCGCGACCATCACACGGACTTGCTCCTGTTCTTCACACTAGACACTCGCTGCTGGCCCTCAGCATCGGCAAAGGCAGGCTAACACACTGCTGACTCCGGGAGTGGCTACCACAGGGCCCCGAAGGCTACCCGGCAAGTAACCGGGCTGATGAAAGCAGAGAAACCACATACTGCTCAGCAGCTCCTGCAGAAATCCATGTGCTGCACTTTGGAGCGGCTGCTTGCCAACTGGCTGCAGATGAACCCGGCGCAGACATAGAAAAACAAGACTATCCTGAAATAGATATATTGTTCAAAAAAACAGTCACTGCAACAGGGCTGTAAAGGAAAAAAAAAATATAAGTGCTTTGATGCATCAAAAATTAAGACTGCCACAATAATTTAAGAAAGCAGGAGACAGACAGACCTCGTAGCTCCCAAACCACATTAAAAAACAGTATATTCATTTTACGGAAGAGAAGTTCCAATCTCCCAGATTTTACTTGAGACGATTGGATATGTTTATCTGGAACATACTGAAACCATCATAGCCAGAAGATGAAAAATCTGTGGTAATTCCGACAAGTGTTGGCAAACAGAACTGTCAAGTAAGGATAATGACTTTATATTCACAAAGCACTTTTCATCCAGATAGAAGCCAGAGTGCTTTACAATTGTTACTAATGGATTATACACACACATGAATCACCCTGCCCATGACTGAAATGGAACAGCTTATGGAGTGAACTGTTTAACAGCACATAGCAACACTACACCACAGTTTAGCACAGGATCCAGTTGCAAATCCAAGAGAAATTGAGGAAGGCAGAACGTAATTAGCCACACCGCAATCCGCACGGGGTGGTGGGTTTACATTACCCCTCCTCCAACAACCGCTGGAAATACGGCAACTGCCAGCATCTAGCGCAGCGCTCTGTCACGATGGGAAGAGGACAGGGTACCTTTTTGTCCCCATTTCAGTTCAGTTCCAGGAGGCCTGAACAAAACTTAGCTGAGCCTGCGGGGAACGAGTCACTTCAGGGATGCATGCAACTATCCAAGGCAGTGCTGAGTCCCGGATTTAAAAGACGGCAGCTCAGCCTGAAAAGTACTCTCTGATAACATAGCAGAGCACTTGGTTGACGCTGCACGGGAAGAAGGAAGCTCTCACTCTATCACCAGTATTACTTCCTCCAGTACCTGTTTTTCATCTGCAAGTTTCCCAGAGAGAAAACAAGGGGCTCTGTTTAATCCTGATTAAACTTGTGAATGAAGGAGCAGAAAGAATTTAAACCATCCAAACAACATAAAAACAGGTTGAAGAAAATAGTGCAGAAGTGGTGGGGAAGGCTTTTTTTTTTTTTTTAATTAGAGTTTCAGGTAATTATATGCTTATTACTATAATAAATGTAATACTGGAATAAAAGGTAAAAATATAGAAAGGAATGTTAACACACTCAATGAGCTTCAGAGCAACTTTTATAACAACTGTTCTGCATTTTAATGCGTTCTGCTCACACAGATATCAAAATCTGAACTAAAAGATACTTTCAAAAATGTTAGAAACAGATTCAAGCAATTTTTTAACACCTTCCAAGTCCTACTCTCAAGTTCACATTCAAGATCTACGTGAAATTTCCAAGCTGTCCCCAGCAGCTTTCACTGATCTCAGTAAGAGGTCTTAAGAGTTCAGCACTTCTGTTAATCAAGCCATATGTCAAGCTGCTTAAAACTGCAGACTTGTATTTTTTATTTTTTCCTTTCTTTTTTGTTTTGCATTTATCTGCAGATTTTACAAAACTGAAGACTTTTAATCTTAGTCAAAACACACTTTTTAAAGAAATAGGCTTGAATACATTCTTTATAGGAAAAAAAAGAAAAACTACTTAGATACATTAATTACTCTATGAAATGCAATAATCTGAGACGAACATTACCCCTTCATACAGATAAAATTTCTATTAAAATCTTACAGCTTGTTCTTTCTTTTCTTCTTTTCCAACCCTTGCCCAAATTGCCCTGGATTTGGAGCATACAGAACACCATAATCTCTGCCAAAAGATGTTCAAACAAAGAATTATCTAACAGCAAATGCAGTGTTACGATCACTAGGTTAAAGTTAGGAAACCGGAAATCTTTAAAGGGAACAAGAGCTACAGCAGAGCTTTCTGAAACAAAAGGAAGAACATCACAGTAATTAATTCTTTTAACAAACACACAGCATACAAGAGCTGAAGGAAGTAACTCTGGGATGCTGGATATCTCGCAGAAAGGCAGGAAGCCAAGGGGAAAGGGCGACTACAAATGGAAAGCCTGGACTCAAAACAAACTCCGAGATTCCTCCCCAAGTCAGTGACCATAAGATCTACCTAAAAAAAAAAAATAAATCTGGAAAATTCATCATCTAGAACCAGAGATTTCACTGCAGAAGTATTTAATCTAGGCTGAACTAAGTGAAGAACTTTCCCTTTGTAGCTGTCCAAGATTAAGCTTAATTTACGCGCCTACTTTAGAGGAGAAGCCAGGCCCTTGATCAGAATTGCCGCCTTTGCTTCACTATTACCCTCAACAATAACTAAGAGCAGAGCCAGGACGCGGCATGAACATCTGATTGCCTGTCACATTACCACAGTCACCAGAGATAACAGAAGAGGAGGGACAAAGAAAATATTAACCGTTTACAGTGATGTACACAGAGACAGAAAACATTTGGAGAAAACGAGCAGGAAGGAAAAAGTAGGACTCAAGTGTCGGAAAAACTGCTGTATGTCATAAATCATCCACTTCCAATAAAAATAATTTTGAAACAAAATTGCGAACAAAACAAAGATGTCTTTCAAAAAAAGAGAATATTATATCATCTGGCTTTTTCATCATGGACCATATTCCCAGATATATGGATAATGGAAATCAGCCAGGAGTTCAAGTTTCTTTATTCAAGGCTTTCAGGTGGAAAATACTGTATCTAGTTTAATGACACCTCTCCAGGTGGGTTTCTTACTTCTTCAGCACTTCCTTCCACCTGGATCCTCTGTATTTCAGTAGTCTGTCTTGGCACAACTCAAAAAATGTTGAGGAGTCTTAGCTACAGACGCAGCAAGCGGCCCTCTCAAAGGGCGATCTCAAGACATATTAACAAGTTTTCTAAAATCCTGCACCTTGCACGTTTGTCAACTCCCTGTTTCCTTGCAATAAGTTCCATCTACACTTGCAAACTTTTTTGTTTATTTAGGTGTCCCAGGAGGAAACTTTGGCTTGCACGCCTTGGCTGTTGCTTTAGTCGCGCTGAATGGAGCTAGCATACACACACAGTTTCTAGACCAGGTGTGCAGATGGTTGAGTGACAGAGAGATGGTAGTGTACCTGGTTAACGTATCTTAAGCAACTTTCTTGGCACCAAAACCCGCAGAAACAGCACTTGAATAGGCACTTTGCACATGCACTCTCCTGCAATGAAATGAAACATTTGGTTACTGGACACAGAATTAGATTCAACCAAAACTCGCTTTACAGGTGACTGACGCTTCTAATAAAGCATTCACTTAGGCAGCAAATATTTTCGTTGGGATTACAGGAACTGTTTTCATTTCAGACCCTTCAGTACTAATGACTGATGAGCTGAGCATATTTTTCTTCTTCCCGTCGATGGAAGATTCTTCTCTGATAAAAGAAAACAAGCGCTGCAAGCAACCAGCTGCTTGGAGAACAAAACAGGCAGACAAATTGGTGACCCTTACGGTACCTTCCAGTGATCAGGGAATACACTGACAGATTTTGACTTTTTATCAAAAAACCTCACAGTTCTGAAATGCCTGGTACTCTGATGAACAAAAATAAAAGAATGGACAGAAGGACTTAGAGGCACATGTGTGTGTGTATTGACTCAGCATACATTCATTTTTCAGGACAGCAGGAAAAAGCATGCATTAGAACAGCGTAGTCATAGACCACTGATCTGTATTAATTTCATACTAAAAACAGAGCAGAAAAGCTCCAAGTTTGTTTCACACAACCCCTTCCCCTTTACGTGACAAGCTTAGAACTGTTCATCATATAAAGATTTTACCAAGCGAGAGATGAAAAAGACATCTTGGTAGCCATGGTAGCCTTCCAGATCTAACTGGCTGTTTTTCTCAGCAAAAGGAAATTCAGTTCAGTGATACTTGAGTTCTTTTAACCTTCTTCTTCCAGAGGCCAGAATGTTTTTGTTTTGTTTTGGAAAGTAGAGACCTTCCAGTCAGTATATGAAAACCTCAGGTCCCCACAATTACCATCGTTCTTGCAGAAACCATGAAACCCCCAGCTTCTTATTCTGTAGAAGTTATTGAAAATATTCCAGGAATAATTCCTTTAAAATGGCAACTGTACATGCAGACTCCTGGCAGCAGAGAAATACTTCAATCTCGCTATGCACTGCTAGACAGATGATTTTACTAAAAATCTTTTAAACTCGGTAAGTATTGTTTATTAAAAACCTCGAACAAGGGACCTCAACAGCAACCTCCTCTTGATTCTGCTTGAAGACTGATCTGTGAATTTACCTGCGAGCTTGCAGACCCCTAACTTTTCCTCCTGTTTACAGAAAACCACAGAATTTTTTGCAAGGGTGGCAAAGTCTGGGTGAGCTCTACAAGAATGCAGCATCAATTCGCCATCCTTTAGCACCACTGCTCTGGCCCTCTATGGAAAGAGCCTCAACGGAAAGGTGCCATGGCCTGTGCTTTCTCCCATGGGAAGGAGCAAGATTGCTTTCTGGGGGATTCCTTCTGAGGACTGGGGACACAAGCTGGCCTAAGCACTTTATACAGCAGCAATTACAGCTATGGGTCATGTCACATTCTCAGCTGAATGCTTGGCAACTGGACCTGAAGGTGCTTGTAGCACACTCCTATAGACACAAACAATCTTTCTTTGCTACTTCAGTCTTCTCTGGCAATTCAGATTACGAAGCCAACACGTCCGCTTATTCTGCTTCCTCTAGAGGCAGAGGCATCTTCCGTCTAGCACAACTCGTCCCACCCATCATCTTTAAACCAAGCTCTGAGCTGACCCATCTCACCAAGTTTTATAATCCAGGCTTTCATGTGAAAGTGACGTAAACCCAGACACATTTCAAGTACCTTATTAGACGGGGCTTTCATTTAAGCGTTCACAAACTGTACCCCACACATAGGTACCCTCATGGGGACGGTCTGTGTCATAACCACACGTAACATGCTTCAAGGCCAAGTTAAACTCTAGAGGAAAAGACCTACATTTAAAAACTTTGCTTAAATCTTCCTCTAAAATCAGAGCTGTGCAGTCATGACAGCCTTCTCTCCTTACCAAAGTGCCAGCACTAACTGCAATGGCACGTTTCAAGCAGAAGAGATGCAGAGATCTGTGAAAGATAGAAAGAAGGCAAGCAGTAACCAAAACAGCCCCGCTGTATTTTTTAATATATCTTAAAAGATGTGGTTTGGATCCTACACAAATCTCTGGAATGGTTCTTATTTCATACATTCTATAATCTCATATTGCAAGGCAAGGAAATCTTTTCTAGACTTTATATGCCACAATAATGTTCTTACTTACCTTTGCTTTTTAAAAACTTATGACGCAAAACATGTAAATAGAATATCTTGCCAAATTTTTCCTTTATCCTTCATAAAAGCCTTTTTATATATAAACACTAAATAAAGCTGGTTTTACATGTTGTTTTATGCTCTTAAAAATATGAGATGACAGAAAAAAGGAAGCACAGATATCTGAGCTGAGAGGGAAAAACTTTCTTAATGAAAAAAACGGGATGAAATAAAAAAATCCAGCTCTTATAATCTGTTTTTAGGCAAGAACTATATTCTTCACATTTTTTTTATTACTCTCAGCTTTTAAGTACCGTTTCTATAGTGTTACAGAAGTATATACGTACCTTTTGTTTTAGGATATTATAAAGGTACAAGAGAATGATCCTTGGTATTCTCAGTATTGTGATTAGAAATGAGCCTTTTACGGCAGTTCCTAGATGATAGCAAAAAAGAACTGATATGGAAGACAGGACTGGGTGAGATGGAGGGCTATTTTTATTTCTAGAAAGAGAAAACAAACAATTTAAAAATGTTTTAGAAACTTATTTAGGAAGATATACATTGTATCTTTCCAATATTTGGAAATTTAAAGAATTAAGCTGGTATCTCCTTTCCCACTTGAACAGCTCCAGTTTTCCTGCTG
>NW_010403275.1:42648-44181 GCF_000710305.1 Buceros rhinoceros silvestris
TGCTGACTTCATCTGATTGTTCACCTTAGTCCAAAGGAAAGCAGCTAAGTTGTTTATAACATTTACTGGATTAGTTTAATTCTTAAGCAATTACTGCTTTGATGTAGTCAGTAATGGAAAAAATATCTAGAAAATGGAAAATACCAGAAGTGAACACCTCTCTCCAGTTTCTGTCATTCCTCTTATTCTCCACAATCTTTCATTTGACTGTTGTTTCTGCAAGACCTTAGCCTAAAGGAATGAATCTGCTCTTTCTGCTTTAGTGGTAAAATTAAAACTCGAAAAAGCATCACAAGCTCTCACATGTGGAATTGAGATCTACTATCTACTTTTATTGTTGCAATTCGGTTGAATTTTGTGTTGTTTTTTTTCACTGAACTCAATTTGTTTTAAAATAGAATACACAGAAAAATAAATATGATACTGTATGTTTAGAATTATAATTTGGCATAAAAAACTTTGTAATTCTACTGATCACTAACCTGTACTGTTTTGAAGAAGTAATGTGTTTCCCAAAATTGAAAAGCAAAGACAAAAAATTAGCCTGGATACAAGTTTTATTTTTTTGGTTCCTTTACAAAGGTCGGTTTAATGTCAATCATTTACAGAGAGTAGAATGACACAGCTCTCAAGAATTTATATAAAAACCAGGAAGTGAACCTAAAGCCACTCCCCCACCCCTCTTCAAATGCTGTAAAAATAATTAATTAACACTATAAATACATTTTAAAAATGCTTCAGAGGATTAAACACACATACCCCCCCCACATTGATCGATAGTCGTAAGTAGCCCTTCTAAGAAGCAACTCTTCAGTGACTGCCCAACCTTGAAAAAATTAATTACAGCAGCAGTTCGACTAAGTAGCTAAGATCAGACTTTATATCACAAATAAGATGTCCTGTTTTCGTAAGTGCTTTCTTCAAAGCCTCTATTATTTTGAAAAATTAATAACTTAGACAAGGAACTAAAAAATAAAAAGGTAGTGATAAGAAAGTGACTGGTTGGGGCCAAAAAGCTGCACGAGTGTATTTTAATTCAATCCTCACTTCAGCAGGGATGTAAATCATACAGCAGGCGAGAAGCTGTATTTAAATATGTGAATGTGCCATGTTATTTTAAATAGGAAATTCCAGCAATGCAGTTGCTGCTTTTATTATTTTTGGTCTTATAGCTCGGGGAACAGCTTGAGGGAAAGTGGAATGTTATACTGAATAAGGCAGTTTGGGTTTTTTAAAGTCACAGAGGTTTTGCCTTAGAAACGCACACATCACAATATAGATGGGTTTTTCTATCCATGTCCCACCATCGTTCCCTTTTCCCCTGTACACTGCCTTACACATGGACAGCCTCAGTCACATCTCAGAACACAAAAATAAAGTGTCTTGGTAGAAGATTCAAGTCTAATGTTAACTAAGGGTGAGAAACACTGAAAGGACAAAGTTTACTCTTGTGTTAATAATTTATTTGTTACTAAAAAGAAAAAGGAAGAAGGGGTTTAATATTTTTAATAGGACTAGTTAATGAGCAGGAAT
>NW_010403275.1:44282-47330 GCF_000710305.1 Buceros rhinoceros silvestris
AATGTCAAAATTTGAAGTTTAGCTTAAATAAACTTCTACACGTTTGGATGCTTTTCCACACCTCGTTTTCCTAGCAATGGAATTCTCACAAGAACAGGGTCTGACAAGGTTTATTGCTTTGCTTCCAAACAGATTTCAGGGCAGGAAACACAGGAAAACAGCTAGTGAAACAGAACAATAGGTGATGCTTGTGTCTCTAAACTTAAAGCTCAGGATTGGCGGAATCATCCACCTACACTGAGTTACCTCTAAGGATGAGGCTTCACCCCGCTTTGTACATTATACGACTACAATCCTGAAATTAACTTAAGCACAAGCACACAGTCAACCACAGGCACGAAGTTTTGCAGGCGGTGCACAGCGTGCAGTGAATTCTGTGCAGATAGACTCCACTGCAGACACACAAGGTGTCCCGGAAAACCGGCAATCTGCCTGACAGAACCTGCCGCCGGACTGAGAGCATCCTGGGGTGCATTAAGGAGAGTGTCACCAGCGGGTCGAGGGAGGTTCTCCTGCCCCTCGACTCCACCCTAACGGGCTGCCCAGTTCAAGAGAGAGAGCAAGCTACTGGAGAGAGTACAGCAGAGGCTTACAAAGATAATTAGAGGAGTGGAGCATCTCTGTCATGAGGAAAGGCTGAGACACCTGGGTCTGTTTAGCCTGAAGAAGCTTATAAATATCTAAAGCACAGGTGTCAAGAGGATGGGGCCAGACTCTTCTCAGTGGTGCCCAGTGACAAGGGGCAATAGGCACAAACCGGCACAACACAGAAAGTTCCACCTAAATGTAAGGAAAAGAACATCTTCACTTTGAGAGCGACAGAGCACTGGAACAGGCTGCCCAGAGAGGTTGTGGAGTCTTTGTCCAGAGACATTCAGAATCCCCCTAGACCCGATCCCGTGCAACCTGATCTAGGTGAACCTGCCTTAGCAGGGGGATTGAACTAGATGATCCCCAGAGGTCCTTTCAAACACCTACCATTCTGTGAGTAGGGCCAGAGCTTGCTTCTCCTCTTTGGTATTCCTATTTCGTGTTACCATGGGATTGTTTGATTTACACAGAACACTGCTATTTCAAAATCCTGTGAACCTGTGCTCAATAATCTGCTTTCTCCAGGGCTGCCAATGGTCTTTATTTTCTTGGGAGCTCTGTGACACTTTATATCTTTCTTAACACTGAGTTCCATGAATCAAATGACCACACATGCATCTCTGCTTTCACTTTAAAACCACTTTTTTGTGAAGAAAAAAATGTAATCTTGACACACGCAAAAGACAGACATTTGAAAGAGAAAAGAAAAAAAAACCAACAAAAACCCCCCCAAATCCACTACATTCTTTAACAGCCTGTCCTTCTTTCCAGAGCCACGTTAATAGTCTTCCTGCCTCACCTGTTTCAAAGACTGCCTAAAAAGTGTTAAGGAATGAACCGTATATTCCTCAAGTATGTATGAATCTCAATTTTTTAAAAAATACAATATATTACAAGACATGTAATAAAAGAGACGTTATCAGACCAACAGAGAACATAGACCGTACTTCCACCCGCCCTTTTACCTGCTGTCAAAACCACAAGGGACAGGCCTGACTACATCCATGCTGACGGCTCTTGTTAGGTCAGGTATGTAAGTAAGGCAAAAGATGCTCAGAAATATTGCTGATATATTTGAAAAGGGAAGGGGAATCTTTTAAAAATTTGGTCCCAGTTCATCTGCCAATGACTTTGGCGGACATCTACAAACCTGGATTTTTTACTCACTGGGAGATGTATGTACTTCACCTCTCACCGAAGCTATTGGATGTTGTGGTACCGAACGCCTTGGAGTCTGGTGGAAATCGCCAATCCTGCAAATGCTTATACACTCCCTTAATTTCAGCCCTGTGCAGTGACATTCACGCATTGGACAGGACGTGGATGCTACGACACGGGTCAAGTGACCATACCACCTTCCTTTAATCCTGGAGAGGGGAAGAGCCTCCTCTCACTGAAAAGGCAAACACGCGCGTAACGCCTAAGCACACTAAGACAAAAATAAAACCTTGTGTAAAACAGCAATAGTAACAAAGAAGGTCTTTTAGAAGACTGAGCCCTTTTCACAACTCCTAAAAAGTAATCACTGAGCAAAAAAAGTTCTGGCTATTTTATTAATTTAATAAAATCTTTCATGTATTCATGCTTAATGTGAAATAAAAGAAGGCAAAACCCATTTTCAGTAGTGGCACCACAGGTCAAATACACGTCACCTGTAAAGCTAATCCAGCTAAAATGACCCCCCGCCCTCCCCATTTAGAGCTCTGCTGTGGCTGTTGGCTGTGCAGCACGTTGCTGTGTGTGCCGTGGAAGGAGACTTCCGCAGGGAAAGGCCGTGCCATTTCCTCGGAGCATTTACAAGCAAAGAACAAAGCCTCTCTGTGAGGCATCATAAACAAACCCTTGTGATGTGCCTTTATAATGCTGCCCCAGGGAATACATTAAAAACACATAGCAGACAAGCTCAGAATTGCTGGAACAGCTTGAGATAACCCTTGCCCTTGTTGGTGCAACTGCTCTTGCAGCTAACCATCCTCTTCCCAGTTCTGCACTGCTCTGTGTCTCCGCAGATCTGTGCTAAAGGCCAGGACAGCCCAAAGGCCAGGAACAGGGATCACCACTGCAGAAAAATTGCATTTTCCCTTCCAAGCACAACTCTCTCAACACAGTACATGTCACCTGGCAAGCAAGTAGAGGGCCTGACAGTAGATGCACAAAATGATTTCAATACAATTGAGGGCAGGAACCTTCTGTACTCTGTGGCCAGTTCCTGCAGCAGTAAAAAATAGCTGGGAAGCGGAAGACACTACGGAGCAGTAAATGTCATCACGGCAGTTTTGACAGGTGCTTCCCTGCTCCGGTGAAGAAGATACGAACAGTGTCTTTGCCTTAGGGATGTAGATGGTGTATTGTACCAAAATGCACTGCAGCACACAACTCAGCAGTGTCAGCGAAACTGCTTCTCTTTCCTGTGCTTTCTCAAGCAAGGCAGTTTAGAGGAACCCTTAATGCCTCGGC
>NW_010403275.1:47413-52086 GCF_000710305.1 Buceros rhinoceros silvestris
TCCAGCCGCTAAAGCTAGAAGACCTGGTAACAACCAGTGCCCACCATTGTTTTAAGTGGGGTTTCATCACCCTGTCCAAAAAGCCAAGGCAGGGCAGTGCTTAACGTGGATGAAGAGCCTGTCTCTGCTAGGAATCTCCGTGCAGCCAACAGCCATGCCTGCTGACTGCTGGTGCTAGCAAAAAGAGCAGACAAAACCTAACATGCTGCTTTTTGAAAGGCTGAGATCTGTAGAGTGGCATGACCTCAGACTATTATTTTACATGCCATGATAGGTCCTGAAGAGGGAGGAAGTTGCATTGCTTATGTCATCTCCTTTTTCCTACTGGAGCTCTAGACTCAAGTAATTAGCATGGCTTGTGGTCCTGTGAGTAACGGGCTGCTCTTTTCTTCTGAGGAAATTTATCTACATCAAGCTTCTTCAATGGCTGATTTTTCAACAGATCAAGATTATCATCATAAGTCCTCTAATACAAAATGAAGAAATTACTTAAACTACCAGAGTTTTTCACAGATCAGAAAAATCTCATCACTGGGCACAGAGGAAGAGAGCAATGAGGGTGAGAGCACTCATGAAATACTCATGAGGAAAAATGTTTTCAAGACACTACTCTTCGCATTGTCAAAAAACTCAAGAATGCATTGTGAGATTTAAATCTTCCCCCACAACGACAGTACAGCGCCGCTCTAGTGCTTGAAACCAATTTAATTTTGTTTTACAATATTGCAGGTCTAAAAACCAGTATAAAACATGAAAAGTAGAGATTCTTCCTCATTTCCTCCCCATTTACATTTTGGGGCAATATGAAATTCAAGGAAGTTTGTTTACACATCTCAAACTTCTTAACAGTGGTGTTAAAGCATTTACAGTTAACTGAAAATACCTGCACAGAATGAACAGAAAGAGTAGCAGACGAGACGTTTATGCGGTCAGAACAAATGGAAACCCAGAGCAGGGATGAACACTTAGGAAGAGGTCAAACCGCCTATGAATACATGACATTTCTGAGGAGCTATATATTGTATCTCCATTAGGAGCTAATGCAGCCTCCCGGAAGAGGGTCAAATGCCAGCCTTGCTTCTGAAGAGCCATTTCACCAGAGGCAGCAGAGCTCTCTCGGTTTGTATGAAGGCTCCATTTGGCCTCATAATTCCAGTGGCAAGGACAAGTCACATTCAAATCTTACTCAAGATCTTGCAATAAGCAACATTATTTTATATTAAATTGGATTCCAACAAGTTTACATAAATTACAGTCTATTTTGCCTAGAAAAAGATTGACAGTAAATGCTGGGAAATCCCCCAAACAATACGGAGGCAATTCTGCACTCACCTGTTGAAGTAACAAGTGACCACTGCCCCAGCAATCGTCATTTGCTGACAGGCAATAATGAATTCACTAGTCCAGATAAGGCCAACAAAATGATACCATGCCATGTAGCAAATTCCAGACAGAGCTCGGTATTCTACTTGTCCTCCTGAAGTAGTCTGCGCAGTACCTGGAGTTGGGATTACACCACTGTATTATTAAAACACACCAGACAAGAAAAAACCAGAAGGTACATAAGCACTCTGTATTGGTTTTTATTAACTTTTCTTCAATAAATTTATCAAAAAATAAATCCAGGTGCTACTTAAGCCTATCCATTCTAACAAAGTCAGAGAGCCAAAATTTCGTAATTCAAATAGAATTTTGAAAAATAAAATCTTACCAAAAAACCACAGCTTGGGTTTAAATTGGGATTGAGACACAGCTGCCAATTAAGTCAAGAAAACAGTTACGAATTAGTAAAGATTTCTGAGAAAACATTACTCAATATTTGAGTAATCAAATGGTTCAGAAGTAAATCAAATTTTAATTTTCTGCATTCAAATCTGACTCATAGTCAGTTACGAAATGCTTTGTATTTTTTCTAAAAGAAGCAAAATGTTAAGGCTGCATAATGTACCATTGCAACAAAACTAAATTATTTTAATTATTATTACTAATCAGAACCACGGCAACCAGTCTTCCGTTCCCTATACTTTGCAGTCTTTGTACAAAATACAGGCACGTAAAGGTAGCCTCTCCGGAACGTTGACAAGTTCACTTATTCAAGCTAAACCAAAAAAGCCTCCACCTGCAGTAACAACAGTAATAGCTTTGTCTTTCCTGGCAACCTTACGCACACATGTATGTGCACAGCGCTGCGCTCTGCCGCGCAAACCAGGCACATCCACCTGCCAGCTCACCCCTCGGCACTCTGCTGGCTAGGTGTGGTGAACTGTTGGTTACTGCACACAAGTCACATGTTTCACCGAAGTACCAACGTAAACATCTGTGTCTGACTGACTCCCTGTCTTCTGGGGCTACCACGCACGCACAATTTTGTCAGTAGAATTACATGCAATGCTGTTTGTCATATGTCAGGCTTAGTAGCACAGATAAACTTTAAAGCTATCCTAGATAACCTGTTGAGAAAATTAAATGCCATTTTCCTCACCACTCCATTGTGCTCTACCTGTTCACGCAAGCTAAACTTTCCAAACAAAGCCTTGAAATGTGGTTTAATTTGTCAACAGAATATTCTTCTCCAACTGCATAATCACAAATGTTTCTGGTGTACTGTACACTCTTAGTGACACCATTTAGAAACCAGTAAAGAACTGCAGTCCCTGCAGCTGAGTTACCCAATCTGAACACCTCTGGTCAGTACACACGCTGATCTGCTGCAAACCCTTCACAAGAAGGGTTGTTAACAACGCAAACGAAAACAAGCGTCTGCAGCAGGACTCAGGAGTTTCTCCACCTGCAGCCCAGTGCTGTGCCATGGTCAGTCAGCACCACAGCGCAATGTACAACCAGCAGCGTGCACAGGCAGAATCATTGTGGTACATTGTGGTACTTTCATTCTTCTGTCAGATGTTCTTTCTCAGAAACTGCTGCTGAAAGGTTTTGCTGATTCCTGGACCAGCAGGATGTCGCAAGGGACAAAAACTCCTGGGAAGTCTAGTCCAGCAATTTCCTTATCAGAAACAAAGAACCACTGACCAGAAAATTCTGAGAGCTTGTTTATCAGTTCCTGTTAACATGAAAATATGATGTGCCCTTCTTACTGCTAAGTGAGGAAAGGTTCTGCGATCACGCACTGAATCTTCGTGCTCTCTGCAATGGAATTTATCGTGTTTTTTTTTTTCCATGTAGTGCTATTTTTAGCTAAGCTAGCTGACTGTAATTGGAACATCAAGGACCCTGCAGGAAATACATCTTTATTGCTGGGTTTGCTACTGCACAGCTCTGTGTGGCGGTTTTATTGCTCACTTGCCTGTAGGATGCACCTTCATTACACAAAAATCTCACACTGCCTTCTCACCCTACATTACACGCATAGTATTGATGCCATGTGGACTGCTCAGCTCCTGCATTCTGGAAAGTTGAAAGACATGCTTTGCTGTGCCACATGGCCACTTCAGTTCTGCAGCAAAATGCCACACAAACTAGCAAACAGTAAGACTCAATAACCCTAAGATATATCAGCTTTTCCAAAGCACAGCCAAATTCCATTCCCAGCCAGCTAATGGTTCCAACTGGTGCCACTGTTTGTGCTGTCTCAAGTCTCACAGAGTCTTGGCATTTCTCCTAGTTTTCTAGGTCTGGAATTCACTCAGTCTCTGCTGCTCTTACGGATTCTGAATTACCAAGGTACTTAAGCAGGTGTCTACCTTAAAATGCCTAAGTAGCCCCATTGATTTCAATAGGATTACCCATGCATTTCAAGTCAGTCACGTGCATAAGTACCTTTCCAAGTGTGGACTAAAGTCTTCTATAGCTCCCAAGAAGTGAGTCTTTTCTCACTTTATTTTTTCACTAACTTCTGGAGGGGAGATAAATACGGTACCTGCACGGTCACATAACAATCAGGTGCACCACAGCTGAAGTGAGCGTCGAGTGCTCCAGAGCTGTAAGGTGCAGAGACACTATAAATATTATATAACTAGTGAAGATTCACTGAAAATGTCAGGACAGGTGCAGCACAGTAGCAAGCCAATTTCATTCGCCCATCTCTCTGTGTTAGACAAAACACTAGTGTCTATGCAAACATTTCATATTTTTCAGCTTTCTTGGTATGCTTGCATTTAAAATACAGTCTTCATAGCCCCGAAAAAAATACTTGTGAGAATAAAAAGTCAAAGTGTCAAAACCAAGAAAACCACCATCTGTATTTTACAATCTGAACCCAGGATAGGCAACTATTTGTTGACGGAGAAGATAAATTGCTCAAAGAAAGCGTATCTTGGGAGATCTTCAGAGCACTCTCAACTCTTGCAAAAGCCCCACAAACTCCAAATCAAAATAAATGTCTTCCGTCTATAGTGAGATTGTAGAAAATGAGTGGAAATACAGAGGTGTTCCGCCCATGCATTATTTACCATACAGTTCCACATTTGTTTTTACAAGATGTGTAAGTAGTCATCCTGGAAGAGCAAAACAACCCCCTGCGAGCCACCTTACTGTGAGCTGCTTTAACAGCAGCATTTGAGATGACTCACATTTGGGTTGAAAATTCAAACATGTAAAGAGGCATTCTCAATGTAAAATTGAGTCTACTGTTCATCTGTCTAACTTTTGAACTACAAAACAAATCTGAGGCAGAGCAATGGACTGGAAATCCACACAGCTATCATACTTCCTGA
>NW_010403275.1:52175-58777 GCF_000710305.1 Buceros rhinoceros silvestris
CTGCTGATACCGACCTCCTGCGCTACCTCGACAAACCTCCTCAACCTGAGAGCTGGATAAAACAACCCTTCACTACCTTCCCAGATCATTAAAGAGCTAAGATTGCCTTTGGTGTCCTCTCAGGAGGAGCCACTCGGTAATGAGAGCAGCGATAAACAACTGAGCAGGTTCAGAAGAAATTTCTCACACTACTCTACCGGCACCTAGTGGGCACTGACGCTGCTGCACGTTATTTACACGGTGTTTACACGAACACCTCAGCCCCCGGACTTTGCTAATAACTCACTTCACACAGCTTGGGCAACAACAACTTCACCTAGACAGTTAACAAAATAATAATGACAAACAGTCAAATGAATAGAATTGAGTTTTAACCAGAAAAATAATTGTATACCATTTTTCTATCTGCATACATGCTTAGGCTGTAACAGCACTGGTTTGGATCATTTATCAAATGCACATCATCTTCTAAATACTAACTTGTTAACCATTAACCAAAAAATCTTACCAGGATTGATATCTACACTAAAAACATCCTGGCAGAAGATCTTGGTCAAAACATGTGTTTTACTAGAATCCTCATAAGAGCAATATATTGACACTTCAGAGCCTGGAAATGACGTTCCCTCCTTATGCTCAACCCACAAAAAGTCATTTCTTTCAAAACTGAGAGCATCCTAGAAACTTTAACATCACTCTGCTGTGCAGCAAGATGATGCTGCCTTCTGTACCGTACTGTTTGTGTCACTCACTGCAAACATCAGCATTCCTATCGTGCTAGGGAGAAGACAAAAAATAAAATACCTCTAAGTCATGAGACGTGTGCTGCACTATGAATGTAAAAAAAATAAACTGTTTGAATCCTATGCTCCAAGCAGACAGAGGAAAAAAAAAAGTTGAATGGAAATGTCTAGCAGGAAACAGAGAATGTAACCAATAAAGGAAACTGGCACAACATGGAAAAAGCACAAAAAGCCTCTCAAAGGCACTATTCACTGGGTTTCGTTTCCCTGGGAATACATGCGGAATTTGCTTTCGTATATAATGTGCAAGTCACTACTTTCCTGCAAAGTCTGTAAAAGCATCCAGGAAATACCTGACTAGTTCCCCATCCTGCACTTAGCATCAAGTTGTTTCTGTCACATGAGCTAAAATATTTCTACTCTTCTAATGATTGCTGCATTTCCAAAAGCTTTTGAATACAACAGACTCAGCTGGCATTTTCTAAACTTAAATTTAACACAGGCTAGCTTCACATCCTTACGTGCAACAACTAATTTTCCTGTGGGAAACGGGCCAACTCAGCTTAACATCAAGGATGTAATATTTTCTCTAATAGTTATTGTCAATTATAGTAATTAAACCAGAAGATTTAGCAAATCTGTGTATGTACTTGCTACTGGATTTACTACAGTTAATGTTTATCTTAAATTGCATCTGGTCCAAGCAGGTGCATGAAACCAACAGTTGGTTGATAGCTCAGGAGATGCTGCTTTCTATAAATGACTGATGTGAGCCAGCAGTGAGGTATGCCACAAGGCCGGTTTGAAAATTACTGCTACCTGGGTGATAGGTGCATGAATGGGGTAAGATATTGCGGAAAGGTTAACCTCCACACAAAGCTGTGTCGAGCACATAATTCGGCCTCTGTGAAGGGAAAATCCAACTCAGAGGAGCGTGGAGAAGGAATATCCACGACACCTAAAGCAAAGTGAATCTGCTTGACTATTTAGTCATGCAGGAACAACTCACAAGGGGACCACAGTTTGGACATTTGGCTTTGCTAGGTCTGACTTTTGCAGGAGAAGCAGTTATCGGCCAGACAAGTGCTTCAAGCAGCCTCTACTGACAGACGTGAGCTACTGGGAGAAAGGCAGCAGAAACTTGCAAACCTGCAGGACCCTCCAGTGAAAGCTGGAGAGAAACAGATCCTAGCCTAGCTGAAACAACGGGTGACTTGCATTGTCAGCAGCGGCTCAGACAGATGGAATCTCACGTTTCCTGTGCAGTGGAGCTTGTACAGAGCCAGAATTAACGGGATGAGATTGAGATGGGAGCAGTTGTGATGGAAGAGGAGTGAGGCACCTGACCCATGGAATACTACCAGTTTTGCCAAACGGGCTCATCTACAGAAAAGTTGGAGGCATTTCTGGCCTAGCAGGGATCTGTAAGCCTGTACAGAGGATTTTCTGCAGTCACTGTCTCAAGGGATGGTGGAAACACAACATAGGAACATGTAAGCCTTTAAAGAGTTAGGCTGTGTGTGGCTTTCCACATAGAAACCGCTGCCAGCTTTCAGAAAAGAAAAATGCATAAATAAACATGGAATGACGAACAACTGCCTCTATCTGCATCAGTTCTGCATCAGCTCCAACCCAAAGGACAACAACTCCTAGCAGTGACCCTAGAAATTAAAAAAAAACCAACAACGCAGAAACCAAAAAACAACCAACCAACCATGATGCTTCCTATGTACAAAGACTGATGTCTGCATGAGGAGTTGTCCCCAGAGCTACAGAGTTTAGCTTCCCCTCGCTAGGTGGTGCGCAGAAGAACAACCTGCCCTTCCCTTGGACAGCATGATGCTGGGCCAAGGGTAATCCAAACTCCGCTGGTTCAATCAGTGACAGATCTTACAGTGGTATGTCCCCCAGTAATACCACTTCCAAACCCAAAATCTATTCTTGCAGATCTTTCATAGGGATGGACTGTTTCTACAGAGCACCCCCCCTATAACTGCAAGAACCTCTGGATTAATCCAAATACTGTTGTACCAGTGTAAATAATGATAGCAGTTATCAATGAACTACTGCTCAGAAACAACGTGCTGCTTCCATGACAACTGGACATCCTTTGTACTCAGAAGAGATGTCACTTCATAACAAACGTGCTAAAAGCTGTCTCCTCCCTCCTGTTACTTTCGTCATTTAATACACCAAAGATATACTGCATGTACCACATTCTAATCCTACATTCAACAACTGAGAAAGAATAAAGCTGAAGTCCACATATAGGAGCAAAAATCTCTCTTCTGTAGTGCTATGACTAGTAGAATTATAGCAATGTTGGACTCCAACAAGTGAGAAAAAAAACAAACTAAAAAGGAAAGGGTAAACACCTGTGTAACAATGCTAGCCCAAATTTTGCACACTAACACCCAGGGGTCCCATATTTAAGAACTGAACTTAGGAGACAGATAGCATTCATCCAAAAACATGGAACGCATATACTTACCTGCAGTTCCTAAGCTAAGTAGTACAGCAACCCAAAACACCCAGAACACAAGGAGAATCAGAAAGGTCCAGAGTGGCTGGAAGAGGAGGAAAGGAATTCTCCCAATGGTTTTACCAACAATTCGAAAGAGCTGTAAAGTGAACTGAAGTCTCTTTCTTAGTACAAGTATAAGGGAAAGCAGAACAACCTGTTACAGGAAACAAAAAGACAAATTGTTGTGGGTTTTCTTCCTTAAGGAAAGGATCAGAATTGTCAAATATGGGATCAGGGGCTACAGATTTCACAAAGACATGACAGCAAGGCATTTCACACAAATGTACTGTGCACTGAAAAAGCTTTCTGAGACATTGCCTATGTTCTCAAAGAGCACGTGGATTATGATCTGGTTTTCTGAAATTATTACTACTGGGTTTTTTTAGAACAAAATAGGATTTATAAAACTGTAATTCATCCAATGGAAACAGTCTGGTTTGCTTTACAGAAAACACGGATGTACATTATCTGCTACACATTGCTTTCACACACCCTGCTATGTCATGAACATTTAAACTTTCTTCCTACTGACGTCAGCTTGCCACTGCTCACAATGGCAGGAGGACCAGTCCTTTTCTGCACAACCAAACTAGTTTGAGGACTGTGTATATATAGAAGCAAAGCAGACATAAAACAAAACCTCATTTAAATATTTTTTTCCAAAGTAAAAAAAAAAAAAAACACAAAACCCCAAGTCAAAAACACAACAATGTCCCCAGTTCTTTTCTTTTTATATGACAAGGAACTATGAATAGCAATTAAAAGAGAAGTTGGAATCTATAAAATGATAAATGCAACCAGTGGCAGCTGCTTCGTGAGTTTTCTTGCCTGCTCTAGAAAGAAGCGACTGGCTGTGAAGAGAAGTGTAACCTGCAGCAATGGAAGTTCCCTCAGTTGTGCAGACAACAGGCAGTTGTACTGGAACATACGTGCACACAAAGGAACCTCTTCTTACCCCTTTGGTATCAACCGAAGTAAAAAGGTTGTAACCTACAGAGCATATGAAAAAATCTGATCTGTGACACATCTGTTACTGTAAACTGTCAGACTGTTCATATCTGGTGAATTCCAGACTAGGGATCCTACTCTGCTTTGAGAAAACAGAACAATCACTTTGACAACTGTCTCATGAAGTACAAATCATCTGTACACTCACATTGAGCAATGACTCCTTTAACACTACAACATCATAGTGAAATAATCACTTTAAAAGCTGCAAGCTAGTCTCAGATTTTCTGTTGGAAAACAAGGTCAGTGGCAGAAAAGCAGAATTTATCCCCATAACTTGAGGTCTAGACGCTTCTGCCTGTGTGTCGCTACCCCTTTCATTGCCTAAAAGAGCTGCCACCCATTTCTCCAACTGACAAATTTCACAATGAAGATATAAAACTATTTAAATGAGTGTACGCAGATCTTACAATTGATTCTCCTTTACAAATTTGAAAGGAAAAAGGAATTATTTTTACTGTTGCAGAACCACTGTAGTTCAGCTTCTGCCACTGCTTAGGGTAAAAGGTTACTCACGGCAACTATTGTTGAGAAGACAGCGTATCCAAGTAGGAATTTTACATTTTCCTTTTCTGTTTCCAATTCAGTACTGGGATCATTCCTGTAGTCGTAATAGAGCCACCAGAGAACACCTGAGACAACTGAGCAAACAAGAGCAGCGTGAAGGTGGGCAGCGCTCCGCAGGCTGCAGCGCACTGCTGTTGGCAGGCTGATGTTTGCCTGGCCTCCCTCGGGGGCCTCCCACCCTTCCGCCTAACCCGAGCGCAGTTCGGGAATACTGTCGTGCAGCAGAGCAGCACAGTATCAATGACCACAGGGAAAATTCACATAATGGTCTGTTAGTCTGAGGTAAAACCGCAGCTGAACATTTGGTTTTTCTAAAGCTCCAGCATGTAATTTCATTGAGGAGATACAAAGCAATCTTTCAGGGAATGACAAGTTTTAGCTGGACACATTCCTATAGTTCTCCTCTTCTAAAGCAGGCAATGTAAAACTTCACTAAACTTCCTTTGAAACAGTAGCATTTTCATAACTGCATTCAGCTGCCAAAATAAATGTTTCCAGCCATCTATAAAAAAAGTAAAAATCATCATCATCCACTCAGCAGCTGGAACAGCACAGCCAGACCTTGGCACCAAAAGGCAGGCAGGGCTCAGCTTGGAAACAGCTGTGGTAGGCTTAAGGTTCCTGAGGACGGCCACAGCGAAAAAGGATAGCTGTTTGTTCAGCTGCATCTCCTTCAGTTCGCTGAGGTGATCCATTTCGGCAGACACTGAGAGGTAAACATACTTACACAACAACCCAAACACAACCAGAGCAATCAGAATACGGACCAGAAGCATCCAAAGGAATCTGAAGGCTAAAACCAGTATAAAAGAGAAGGCTGAAAAACATACAAAGTAAGTTTATTATGAGTGTTACAATGCATTTAAGTTAACTCTTCCTTGTTTTAAATATAAATTTAAGGTTCTTGCAGAATTTGGGGTTTTCTTTTTAAATGCTGATCTCAAGAGCAACAGCATTTAGTAAAGCTGGCAACCTTTTAAATATTTAAAGCACACAATTACCTGTAACTTACTAATAATGAACTTATAACTGAAATATTTCACCTTGGGAATTATTATCTTTTAAATAATATTTTGCATAAGATTTAAGTTGAAATGTTCATCCTGATGCCTTTTTCTTTTTTAATGGATGATTTCTTACAGTCCTCTGAAATGAGGTAGCCAAACATAACAAGGAAGACAGAATCTGATACTTCATGGAGCTGTATTTTATCAATCTGTTAAACGTCTCCTGATAAAGCACAATTGCCCCTTCTGAAAAACAAGTCTGCCCAGAAAATATGAAAAAGATCACCTTTAAATTAAAAATAGAAAGATAATAGAAACATTTGCAACCTCAGATTTTAATTGAATATGATTATTAACTTTTTATTTACAATCTTACCTAGTGCAAGGACAGTCAGTCCTATCACGGTATCTCTTCCTGCCAATATTCCACTCAGAATT
Organism: Buceros rhinoceros silvestris; assembly: GCF_000710305.1. NCBI lineage: Eukaryota > Metazoa > Chordata > Aves > Bucerotiformes > Bucerotidae > Buceros > Buceros rhinoceros. Next base: position 58,463 of record NW_010403275.1, read on the forward strand.
CGGTGAAAAACATCCACTTCATTAACCATACTTATTAAGACAGATGCATATTTGGAATAGCATTCAGGATTTTGTGGAACACATCGATTAAATAATGGAAAAGATTTACTGGAAGGTTAAAACCAAAGATGGTAAAAAGTATTAATGACTGGACAAAGAGTTTCAGATCCACAGAGACCTATGCCACCGCTCTCTTCCAAGCCCTCTGCAGTACCCTACTGGCATCCTCAACACAGTTTGGCAGCCACAGCTGGACAGTCTGACATGTCACCTGGCAGGCATCCCCCCCACCCAGGAGGAAACCTTGCACACTCT
>NW_010403275.1:58889-64392 GCF_000710305.1 Buceros rhinoceros silvestris
TCTCGCAAATTCCAGATGTTAAAGACAGCACCATCCACAGGCCTGGGCTTCGAGCCAGCTTGCTATGAAATGATTCTGATGGAAATTTCTGGTTTCAGGGTAATAAGCAAGGCTCAAGACCACAGCATCTCTTCCTCAGCATTGAGGGAGAGAGCAAATGCCTGTGCAGGAGGTAAGTTGCTCCTCGTACGGAGTGCTTTTCTCCTGACTGGGAGAGGAAAAATTTCTAAAGGGTAAAGGAATGGAGGGAATGCAGTCCTCATTCACTTCGTGAAACAGGACACTGGCATGTTCACAGGCACACGTGGGAACTCATAAGGATATACGTACAAAAATAAAACAAAACCTTTCTGACTGTAGTGCAACAAGTCAAATATAAAATTTGAGGAAGTAACAATCCTTAAGAAGCTGTTTGGACTCAGGGCTGTTGTAAAGTACTCGGTAATTCTAACCTTGGTGGAACTGGCAGTGTGGGACACAGCTCAGCTGCCTTTGGATCTAGTGTGTAACTGGAAATGTTCAGGTTGTATACGCAAAGACAAGAACCTAAGGTGGGGGAAAAAAGTAACAACATTAGCTAAAGTTTTAGAGCAAAACACATTATCAGTTAAGTCTTGTTTACACTTCTGCTTTGATCCCATAGCAGGCCATATTCATCCCTGATATTCCAGTGGGAGTGTAAATAACAAATTTGTTAATGGGGTAAATCTAAAGCAACCTCTGCGGAATCTTCTGCCTCCTAGACTTAACTTGAACTACCGTTTAATGATCTTCCTGGAGGGCAGGCACTCTCCTTGTTCCATAGTGCAATATTTCAGCTCTAAACTCTTATTCATTAAGCTAAGATAACAGAAAACCCTAAAATGACAGAAGCTACATCAGAACTAGGCTCCTCATGACTTAGAGCAGAATATGTATCTATCCAGAAACTCAACACTGTCTGGGCTGTAAGCTAACTATTTCCAGGTACTCTGCTAATAGTACTCTGCTCCATTATATAACATTTCTGGGAAAGAAAGGCTGGACACGTTCAAGCCATTCAAAACGCAATGCTGGTCTCTCCTTAGAGATAAACATGCAAGCAATTTCAGCACATAGATGGAACTGCATTAAATTATACTCGGTTACACTGAAGATGTTTATATCACAGCTGCTTACAGCTTTCTGTAGATACCAAATGACAGCAAACCACTCCAAAATGAAATTAAAACAAATGTTGTCAATTTAAATAGCAATCCTTGCCAAACAAAACAAGAAAGAATGCAATTCTGATGTCCAGTAAGAATAGCCACTCATATTCATACGGTCTGCAGTTCATGTACGCCCTATGGAACAGGGTTAGGCTTTGGGTTATTTTTATTTTACTGTATTTGGAAATGAATGATCTTGAGTTGCCTCTTTTGCAAAATAGCTACTTCTGACATCATACCCATCTTGAACAGCAGAATAAAATAAAAAAAAAAATTCTAGGTGGAATAATAAACTTTGGGCTCTGATGTCTAAAGAGATAAAACCACTTGTGTATCTCTGGAATTTAAAATTCCCCCGTAGTTTTAATTAAATTTAAAGGAACCAATTGGACAAGTTTCTCAAACAGCATTTAAGCTCTGTTCACCTGCTGGCACCCCCAGCAAACTACGCCAGGTCATTCTCCGCAGCCAGCTTTCTGCTGCATACTCTCAGCATCGTGCAGGAATTAATCAGCGACTTCTGAATTGGCTTTAGAGAGCTGTGACACTGTTGCCACGGACTGCTCAGGAAATTAACCGGTAGGAACAGACTCCCTAGCGTGGCAGAGGTAAGGATAACAAAGTGAAAGCTGCTCAACTGTTCCACAGATACGCTAAGATACTCATATTCTCTGTTGCACACCATTACTCCTTGCAAAACTCTGGAGGTCTTCCAAAGAGTTGAGTTGCTCTTGTGGACAACTAGACACGCACAAGAAAAGCGAACTGATTTTGAAGCTTTGCATTTCCAGGCTGCATGAATTCAGAAAGAACACATACCTAGAAAAAAGAAAAAATTCCTCTTTTCAAAAACCAAGCTTTCTGTTTTTTATACATTTAAATTCTGAGCCTTCTTCCATCTTTTTAAAGTAACTCTTTTTCCACATATACTGAAAAAAGATGAAGCTTGAAGCCAGAAGTTAAGAAGCAATTTGAGAATATGCCACATTTTTACACTTCATTTTAGGTTCTTAAATGGGGTCAGAAGCTGCCAAGGTGGGTACAAGGACTAGACTGCAGGAGGCAACAGCAGGACTGGGAACGTCAAAACCCAACTTCCTCAAGTACAAAGATTTGCCATATCGAATGTCCTGTGTAAGATCCTGTCTGAGAAGAAGCCAGCATAAAGCATAACGATACAGCTCATTTTCAAACTCAATATTAACTTTTTAGTTTCACTCACTATTTTGCACCACTCTCGCACATATTTTTACCTTTCAATATAAGCACGTACATATACACATACGTACATGACTGACGACTAGAAGTATATCTTATTAAGTTCTCAAACATTCGATTTATTTAGACATTACCTAATGTACTTACTTTTTATTAGTCATGTCCTGTCCAGAAAGGGGTGCCCCTTTTACAGGACTGTTCTTCCTACCACATATGTTCCCAAAGCTGTCATATCCAAGCACAAGTCTTTCTGCGGCACCAGCAATCACAGCATAGCCAGTTATAAACATCTGTTAAGATATTTTTTAATGTGAAATCATGCTACAATAGCTTTTCCCTCCCGTTCAATAAATTCCCCTTTTAACCCACATGGTTTTGTCTTGTGGATGCAAACAGTTAAATCTAAAATTCACCCCTCTGCACAAGGCCGGAGCAAGTCACATGGACAAGTTTAGCCCTGTTGTCTCCTTAGAGCTTTCCTTCATCTATTCTTGAAAGTATATAAACTAAGCAGAGTATCACAGGAGAAGAAAGATAGGAGTTCTGGTTAAACCACAGAAAAGCAGTGGTAAGGTGCTGAACACCGCCTCTACCGAAGGTCACGTGTGTCCCTAGGCAAGGTCGCTCAAATGGTAATTTTTCACTGCTCACATGCCCACTGCTGCTCACTTTTCAGGGTGCCCTTCAAGCCACACCTGCGCAACATATCTGTTGAAACGTTTAGTCCCTGCAGCTGCTAGTGATTTTAGTCAGAGGTGTGTTTTAAACAAAGTAGAATTAAAATGCAGGTTTACACGCAATTTCAGGAAGACGCATTCTTGAACACACGTGAAAAACCTGGAGAGCGCCACACTGTGGACTTGGGTGACACTTCACTGATCTTTCAGATGCTCTGTCCAGGACATCAGCTACCACCATACCCGCCCCAGTACATCAGCTATAAACTGACAAACCCCAGGAGCAGCTAAGCACCTCTGCCGGCCAGGTAGCAGCAACTCTTCGTCAAGACAAGACACTTTGCCTAGGAATGCAGCTTAAACCCTGCTCACATACCCCACGAGGGCCAAAACACCCCTTGGAAAGAAACATTCCAAGTGCCAAGAAGCAGTAATTAATTCTTCTTCCAGGAAGCTGGTGAAGTCCTGAGCTCTGCTTTACCCAAAGGCTTATTTGCAGGACTCCAGCCATTGAAGAACTCAGAGATGCAATCATCTCCTCTGTCCCATGGGGTGTAAACCACATTTCACGCACACCAAGGACAAGACACTAAGCTCTAGGGCTACATGCCAACTGCGGGCAGAGGCACGTCCTCTCAGTCCCACACTAACCACCACTACTTTGCATGGGTACTGCTGAGTACCAGCTCTGCTGGAGAAGCATCCAGCACAACTGCTTTCTTAAGGTTTAGAGCCTTTATTTGTTATTCTACTTCTAACACTTACGACTAAAGATGGGATCTGGGCAAAACCACAAACATGTAAGTACATGCTTCCTCAGTGCCCAGTGCAGTCTCATTTTCACTTATATGTTTGCAGTCTTTTTTTTTAATTATTATTTGGTTTTAACTTATGACTGCAAGTTAATGCTGGCTCAGCATGGAGATCTTTGTAGAGACTCCCCAGTTAAAGCTGACATCCTGCTTCTGAATGTGATATTGGTTACCACAACAAAATATTTTCAGATCCAGTTTATTTACATAGCAAATATTTGTTAATAATTAAATTGTACTCAGAATGAAAAGTAGAAGTGAGCTGTTGTTGTAACTCAACATGAAATATGCTTTCACAAAAATTCTGGCATTCCTTTTAACGATGGACATTACAGGTCCATCGCCATCAGCATGGCAAATATTGTGTACAAATGAATTTCTTTTTTTTTTTTCTTTTTTCTAGTGCAGAATGCTGGCTACAAGCCATAGGTACTGTTAAGTAATCACTGCTGGAGGGGTGTGTCTATAAATGCCAGTGATATGCATTTCCACAGGGTTATTAATGTTGTTTCAATTTTTTCACTAGGGGAACAAATCAGTGTAACCGAAATTTTTTAAATCTTTTAAATATAAGATCAAACAAAAACAAATACGTGCTTGCAATAAGCTATTTCACAGAATCGGGGGGGGGAGGGGGGAAGTGAGAGAAAACAAACACCCTAAATCCTCACCTTTTGACAATAATGTTTTACTTTCCCTCCACTGATCAAAGTAGTAAGCATAGGACAGCATTTAAAAAAACCCTGTTGTTCACAATGTTCAGCTTCTGCTTATGCACTATTCAAAATATGTACGTATTCTTCTGCATTAGCTCCCATTAAAAGAGTCGTTAGGAACTGAACTGAAAACTGATGAATAGTGTATTCACCAGAATCCTGAGCAGCCTCAGACATATACTGAAAAAAAGCATTCATACTTCAGAAAGACAAAGCCTTTTCCCAAAAGCCTGCACGCTGTTTTCGCGGAGATCAGATACTAACCTGATACAACATCAGAGTGACACGTGGCAAGATAACAAGACTGCAGAGAATGAGATAAGTAGAAGTAAGAGCCCAGTCAGAGCCTTAACTAATTTACTAAGGAACTCCACCCACATTCTAAATCTAAAGCATGGAGGCTGATCTTAAAAGCCTGCGTTACAGACACCGCGATGAAGGACCACACGGCCAGAAGGGCCAGCTCTGTCCCAGTGCAGTCCTGCATCCTCAGCCGCGCGCCCACGGTAATTCCGGTGTAGAGCCGGTGTACCGCTGTGCAGCACCCCGTTAACCCTGGGGCTGATCTGTCTTCCAGAAAAAGGCACGCTTACCAAACCCGCCCAGAAAAGAAAGAAGAGAAGCAACCAGAGAGTGTCTGTGCACTTCCTGTAAACGATCGGTCTCCATTCCCTTAGCTCAAACGCACTATCTCCAGAATCCTAAAATGAAATAAAGAAAGAAAAGAAACAAACTTCCTGTGAAGTTAAAACCAGGTTTCAAACGGCAGAGGTTTTCTTTTTAACCTTGCACTTAACATGCCAAACCGCTGGTAGCTCCCTGACCGCAACAGCTGCGCAGCTCGTCCCCAGCCAGGTGCGCTGTCACCGCAGCCCAGCCCAGCCCGCACC
>NW_010403276.1:0-328 GCF_000710305.1 Buceros rhinoceros silvestris
CGGGCCCACAAAGGGACTGGGGCGGGGAAGGCGAGCCCTTCCCGAGGATGAGGGTACCGCTCCGTGCCATGCCCTGTTCAGGACGCGGAACATGCTTATCTCCCCGTGGCCACTGCGCTTCCCGTCGCAGCCCGAGAAGGCTGGGAGGGCAGGGGACGCCTGCCTGAAGCTCCCGGTAGCCGCAAGCAGGCTAGGGGTGAGCTGCGCCCGGGCCATGTCCCTCCCGAGAACACGGGGTCCATCCCCACCGTGAGTCTCCCTCTCCAGTGGGAGCTTTCAGGAGCCCGCAGCTTGCCCCACGGGGACCGGCTGGCCACCGCGGGCTTTC
>NW_010403276.1:609-877 GCF_000710305.1 Buceros rhinoceros silvestris
GGAGGTGAGCTCGGACTCCAGGTTGAGTTTACATTCACAGCACTTCAGGCAGCGCATGTGCCACTGTTTATCCACAGCCAGGAGGTAATAACGGTCGGAGATTTTCCCCCCGCAGCCGGCGCACAGGGCAGCCCTGTCACTGCTGATGGAAGGCATGGTCTGCTGGGGGAAAACAATTACAGACCGTTAGCAAGAGGGAGAAACTCTTGTGCACTGCTGGGCTCCCCCCTCCCCCCCTCCGCGCCCCGCCCGCGCGCGGCCCCCCCCC
>NW_010403276.1:940-3969 GCF_000710305.1 Buceros rhinoceros silvestris
CCCGCTCCCCCTGCCCGGCCCGGGCCGGGCTTCTCCGCTCCCTGGCAGGGTCTTGGCAGGCGCGGAGAGGTGAGGGAGAGGGAAAAGAGAGGGGCTCCGAGTCCGGCGGCCCCGACCTGCCTCCTGGCCCAGGAACGCGGGTCCCCAGGGCATCCCACCAGCTCCGCGGGAGGAGCGGGGAGGAGGGCGAGACGAGGAGAAAAACACCCTGGGTTTGAAGGAAGACGTCCGGATCAGATCCAGGATTTTTTTCTCTTTTTTATTTTTATTTTCCAGTCCCAGAACAAAAGATACTGTTCAATAAACAGGCGCAACAATAACAGAGTAGGGCAAATCGGATAGTTATTTAGAATTTATTGTTATGGATAAGCTGAATCTGTCTGCATGGTTAATGCTCTGTGAGTGCGTGTATGTGGAGAGTGTCTCTGTGTGTATTTTCCTAGCTATAAAATTCCGAGTGAATTACGATCAAACCCCCTCGTAGTCACAGCGCTACAGACACAGCTCCCTGCAAGCTGGTTCCAAACAACAGGGATCCAAATCTGCTGTGACCCAAAGCACTAAAGGGATCAGTAAATAAAGCAGCGGAGGAGACGAGCACCAAATCTGAGGTGCAGAATGTTTTATCATGAAAACGAAATAGAGGGAAACATGGAGGAGAGAAAGTATGGAGGGGGGAAAAAAACTTTAGATTATGCTGGGATAAACTTGGAAGCAATAAAACTAAATGTAACCCCTATATAATTTAATAGTTTAGTGTCAAATCACAATCCAATCAAAACCCTGCAAAAAACAAATACATACCTATTCTGTCAACCTCTACCAAAAAAAAAAAAAAAAGAAAGAGAGAAAAATACGGGAAACCGTTTAACAGTTTATTTTAGCCGGCACCTTAAAGCAGCACTCGGGAGCGGAGCAGGGGCTAGGCAGAGCTCGCCGTGCGCTGCTGTCCCCCTCGTTCCGAACTTAGTGTCACCCGCTTTGCACAAAAGCCCACGGCTCGTGCTTGTGCGAGAGAACCCGAAACATTTTTGCGCAGATGTGACAAACACGCAGTTTGTTTTGATTCGGGAGGGGAGAAGCTGTTTGTTTACTTTCACCTCCTCTAGAGCTTTAAGTCCTTGCGCAAAGCAAAAAGACGGGACAGCTACTAGGGAAGAGCCGAAAGAGAGCGTAGCTATTTTTTTCAGCATGTGCTGGACGGATCACTTTCCGCCAGGACTTGCAGAGCCCCCCATCGCCATGAGCACTGCCCCGTTGCCACTGCCAGAAGACCCCAGAAATACCCTCACGGCACTGCACGGGTGGGTGAGCCACCCGAGCCCACCGGGATCTTGTTTCTTTAAGGCATTAACTGAACTCTGATGAGGGATCCCGGTACAACCAAAGTAGTTTCTTGTAAATCCACTTTAAACGAAACAGTATTTTTCTGCTTTGCTTTTCCAGTTACAAAAACATTCTGAGATCCAGAATTGGTTTTTAAGGGTCTAGTATTCTATCCCACTGTTTGTGACAAACCCAACGGTATGATATAGAGGTATCATGCCACAATATTTATTTCAGAAAAGATAATTTGATATGGTTTAATTGCACGGAGAAACATTAACTTTTCCAAAAAAATCCAAACCCATTTAGATTAGAAATCGTGTTCCACCCTTATCGTATAAAGGCTGGTTTTCAGCCAGTATTTCTGGGCTAAGTACTCTCGGTGTCACCTTTAAGTACATTTCTACACAGCATTCAGAGAAATAACATACTGATGAAGCTTTAAGAACCGAGAGAACAGACACCTTTCTTGCATATGCCCCTACCAGCTTCCAAAACAGCATTTCACCAAAATACCAGGACATTGCACTTCAGAACTATAATTTCTTAATAAAAAAGTAGTATACATGAGAACACCGAACCAGTTAACACACTTCAGAAATCTCTTCTGCTTTGCTGGCTTAACTCTGGTTAGAAGGATGCATCTTTTTATTATCTAAGGGTATTAATATGCGAGTACTACGCATCAGCAGACATGAGGGGGAAAGTGGTAAAGTTATAAAAATTTGCATCCACCCATCTCCCTGAAACACACCTTCTGGTTCTGTTCCCAAACCTAGTATTCATATATATTACAATTATCTAAACAGAAAATTCTAATGTAAAGGCACTCAAGTTTGGGGGTTTTGTTTATCAATGCTATACATACTACCTCAGTGTAGACATCCTACCTGAAAAATAACACAGAATTGGATTCTTTGGTGTTTGCGTTTCCATTCTGCAGACAAAAAATTCGCCGTGCCAGAACATTACTGGTATAAAAGCATACTCTGCCTCTTCCTAGAAACTTTGGGAGGCCGGACAGGCTGGGGGAAGGGAAGGAGTTCTCGGACGCTACCAAAAGGCTGGTCTATCTTTCTGTTTTCTTGCAAGAGCAGTACCGTTCGTTTCACCCAAGCATTACTATTACTATGCACATTATTAATAATTAACAGTTTCATGCCTTTCCCCACGGTTTTATTTAATCTTTTGGGGGGCCTTCCTGCTCAATTTTCTTTCCATTTAGCATTTTGCAAACGTTTTCCCCAGATCTGTTATTTTAAGGGAAAAGCTGCATCTTTGAGGGCTTTATTATGTTTAGGGGGTTGAATGACTCTCCCACTCCTTCGGCTCCTACCGTTTCGGTCTCTCCCCTGTCTATAGCCGAGCTGATGGCGGGTGCTTCGCTTTTCGTTCTCCGATCCATCTCGTCGATGACCCCGTGCATTTCCGAGCCGGACAGACTGTGGAAAAGCATCGCTGAGGAAGCAGAGGAGGAGGCCCCGAGTTGCTGCTGCTGACAGTTGTCGGGGTCCCTGCAGGAGCCCAGTACTTGCATTAACCGGAGCCCTCCCCCATGCATCTAGCACGGCCGCCCCGTCCCTCCTTGGGCTCCGGGCTTTTCACCCCGGCAAAGCTCTCCGGAGCGCAGCGCAGGCACTGATCCGAGGTTTCAGGGGGACGGGGTGCAGAAAAGGCGGGCGAAGGGGATGAGGGAGAGGGGA
>NW_010403276.1:4179-4391 GCF_000710305.1 Buceros rhinoceros silvestris
TCATTGCCCCAGGTGCAGTCCCAGGCTTTATGCTCTGGCCCAGCTGGCAGAAGGCTGGGCAGGTTTACGGTTGGGAGGGATTAATAAATAATAGAAATATAAAAAATTAAACCATCTTCAGTGAGAAAATAAATAATAAAAAAAATAATGACGACAAGCCCGCTACATCGTACTATGCGAAATTTAGAGGAGGAAAGCAAGGGCGGGGGAGG
>NW_010403277.1:0-1125 GCF_000710305.1 Buceros rhinoceros silvestris
AGGCGGGCTTTTCCTCGGCCCCTGGGGCAGCGGGGACCCGCTGAGGGGACAGGGACACGCTCACGCCATCAGACGAGTGACTTACCATGGGGCAGCCCCCCAGGGAAGGCGGAGGGAGGAAAAAACAGAAAGGGCTGTTAGCAGGTAGGTGGGAGAGCGCCAGCGCTGGGAGAGACGCTATATGCCAGCCCCAGGGACAAGGAACACGATGGTAGCACACCCTGGGGCAGCGGGGACCCGCTGAGGGGACAGGGACACGCTCACGCCATCAGACGAGTGACTTACCATGGGGCAGCCCCCCAGGGAAGGCGGAGGGAGGAAAAAACAGAAAGGGCTGTTAGCAGGTAGGTGGGAGAGCGCCAGCGCTGGGAGAGACGCTATATGCCAGCCCCAGGGACAAGGAACACGATGGTAGCACAGTCCTGGCACCACGGACCGTGCCAGCACTGAGGGACAAGCCACGCCGTGCCATGGAGACCCCGGCCAAGAGCCACCCCAGGCACCGGCTCCTCTCCAGGGGGCATCCCGGGGTTCCAGAACTGGGACAAGGGGACACTGGGACAGGCAGCCTGGCTCTGCACCTCCATCTCCTCTGGCCCCCGCGAAAGGCTCCCTGGGGAAGGCAAGGAGCTGGGATGGAGGTCAGCAGGAGCGGGGATGGGGGGATTAGGGACATCTCACCTAATCCCGGTGAGCCAGGGCTATAAATAACCCCGATTTACCACATACGGAGCGTGCGGGGCAGCACTTGCCCCCGGACGGGAAGGACCTGCAAACCTGTTACACCAGCGCACCCAGCCCCTGACAAAGCAGCTTCCCCCTCGCAGGGGTTTCGGCCTCCCCGGATGCCCCAGCACAGTGGGCGAAGGTGTTTTGCAAGAGGCGGGGTCCGGCCGGATCCCAGCGGGATCCCAGCACCACGGATTTGGAGGGGGAGAGAGAGAGGAAGCTGGTGGTCCCACGGCGGGGCTGGGAACAGGCTGGTTTGTTCCACACCATCAGCTCACACTGAAAAGCTCCTTCACATCCTTTAATCCCTTGGGCAGCTGAGGTGGGCAAAGAGCTACTCACTTCATTAATTAATGAAGCCCTTCGAGGAGAGGCCGCTGACTCATTATCAAATCA
>NW_010403278.1:0-16403 GCF_000710305.1 Buceros rhinoceros silvestris
TACCCGCCGCGCTGCCCCCGCCCGCCAGCAGGCGAAGAGGTAGGGGAGGAACGGGGCGCACTGGGCGCTCCCGGCGCCGCGGCGTGCGGTCCAACCCACCTCCCCACCCACCCCTCCGCCCTCTACGCTCCGGTAGTAGCTTGGACCGAGAGCTGCTGCCCCTCGGGACGCGCTCCAGAAGGCCGGTTTATAAGGAAACGTTCCCCTCTGCCTGAGGTGAGCAAGGGCAGGCGGTTGCCTGCCAGGAAGGGGACCATCACCGTTGTTTTAGAAATCATCCTGTATTTAGAACCTCGGAAACTGGACTATAGGATTACTTTTCAGAAGAAGTATTAGTAGTATTTGCGGTAGCATTTTGTTATACTTATTGTTACTATTATTATTACAAAATAGAAACGTTCCTTTTGGCAGGCACATTTGTAACCCAGCACTACTGATACATTTAGAAACTAAGCAGGTACATGTAACATGGGAAATTTCTCTGATTCTGGAGACAAATTATTCAAATATTAGTGTAATCACTCCAATATTGCTGTAATCAAACTAATATGGTGTTATTTAGAAGGCTATTCTGCAGAGCATTAGAAGTCAAGCTGTCACACTTTTACTAAAACTGGAGAGTATTTCACCGAAGCAGTAAACTGAAGTGATGTCTTCAAGATTCGGAACATGTAGTATAGTCTGGCCCTGGCTCATTAGGAGATTCCTCTCCATTTTTCCTCCTTTGCTCTAATTACCTATTGTCTGTCTTTATTCCCTGACCTCTTTCTCATTCTTCCACACGTTCTGAGCAAGGGCAGGCACTGTTCTTAGCTAAAGCAATAAGGGAGCTTGCAGCCTGAACTTAGCCACAACTTTCTGCTGTCCCAGTGTTACAATACGTCCTCCATATTCCCTACAGCAGCGAGTTCTGCTCTGATTTCCATAAATCCTAGTTCCAGGTGTTTTTTTTAAATTCTAATCTTCATTCCTTGATGTTTTTTACTCTAACTTGTGGTTGTTCTTTGTAATGCACCCCAGATCCCATGATATGGATATTATGAAATTACTGTGAAGTGAGCAGTGTGTAAGTCAGATGATGCTGCTTAGCCTGGATACTAGTACTGCTATAGTCAAGGGAAAAACAAAGACATGATTCACACCAGCCTACCAAAAAAACCCAAACAACAACAAAAAAAAGACAACATTTAATCTAAACTCTGCAACTCAGAGATCAAGAGAGAACCACATCCTTTTCTTTCCAGATGGTACAATAATAAAAACTCTGATCTAAACTGTTTGCTGTATCCCAGTCATGGCAGGCTGATTATGAACAAGGCAAAACAAAAAGAATGTCATAACACCCCCAGAGTACTGTCACAACTTGTTTATTTCTGGGTAACTAAGATCAGCTCCCTGTTCTGAAGGTGCAGTAACAGGAAGCATCTTTCCTCAGTGGTGTGATTCAATGGATTATGCCAAATTAAGTAATCTCGTGAGTCTTTTTCTATTCTACATCTTTATGCAGTCACTCATCTTCAATGATGCATTGGGCAAATCACACAGCTTCTCTGTAGCTCACTCCCTTCCTGGCCCTCTTCCTACCCGTGATCTTTTTTTTTTTCTTCTGTGATCAGTGCTGAGAGCCACAGATAAAAAAAGTGACCACAAGATGGAGGTGGTAGCATCAAGAAGAATCCCAAAGCTCTGCCTGGCCCCAATACAAAATGAGGACAAATTGGCCTGGGTTTATGTTACCAATTTTTCAGCACCAGGAACATCAGTCCTGGAGTTGTAAAGGTTTGTGCCTGTGACCCGTGCCATCATAAGGTAAATACATAATTGTTTCCACAGACTGAGATGAAACACAGACTGCTCTTGAATATGCCACAAGCTTTCTGCTGTGCTCTTCTCTCCCTTTTCTAAAAAAAATTTCTATTTAAATACTAAACGATTCAATTCTCTTTCAATAAATTAAGAGTATGATAGATATATATAGACATATTTCACACACTTTCTCAATCCCTTGACCAATGTCAGGGAGGTGAGACACAACAGGAAAATACTCTCTAGAATCTCTATCTTATCTTGATAGCAGTATAAAAATGTTGTGCCTATGTAATTCAGTACATGTCTAGCCAAAGCAAGTTTCATTGATCTGTTCTTTAAGGATTCTGCATCAGTCAGTACTAGAGGCCAAAGATAACACGAGAATAAAGGGAAACATTCACCTAGCTGATGGAAGCATTGCTGGTTTAGCTTTCCAATCCAATTTCTCATGCTGGAAGAGAAAAGCTTGATTTGCTGTTTCTGCCATGGCCCATCATTTGTGTGGCTATGGAAGAGCCAGATATTTGCCCGAGTGCATGGACCAAAGTCAGGATATCCACAGGTCCTATTGCTAAAAAGCAACAGGAAGAGTTAAAACTTTGTGCTTTTCCTACTTGGAACTGTATTAGAGGCAAGGAAGGAAAAGTATCCCCTATATTAAACAGGGGACAAACAACAGTGCTGGTCAACCAGATGAATGACCAATCCCCCGTGCAGCCAGTTTCTACACGCAGTCCCAGCCATCCACCATGTTTCTCCAAAAACAAATCCGTAACAGAATGTAAGTAGCTTTATGTATGAGAGCTACATGAGACAGGAGGCACCCTGGCCTTAGACTCTTCCCAGAAAAAAGCCCACCTTTCAGTTCCTGCATGATTTGAATTATCAGATCCAGCTCTTCCCTGTGGCCCATTCCAGTACTCTCTGCCTCACCTCCCGCTTCCACACATCCCACTCCCCAAGGCCATCTTAGTAGTCTATCAGTTGTAAGCATCTAGCTACCTTCTTTACACCATCCCCCTTCACCCCAGACAGGGTGATGAAGTGACCTTTATGGTCACTTATGTACAGTCTTGTGTATTAGACATGTAGCAAATTCAAATCCTTTCACCTCGGTCTGGAGAGGATAGGTGCAGCAAGAGGCAAGCGTTCACTCTGTCCCAAAGGAAGAAAAGCTGCCTCACCTATGTGAGAATGTGGCAAATGGAACATTAAAAAAAGGATTAAAAATCAGACTGCAGTGGAGAAGTAGAATGAATCTCCTGCAGATTGTCGATGTAATTCACAGGAGTGGCAGGGAGATTTTCTCAACCTTAAAATGTTGGGGAGGTCAATTCTTATTCAGGAACATAGATCCTCTTCTCCTCAGGCTGCTTCCTGCGAGGGAGGGTCAATACCAAGTCAGAGGTGTCACAATGATGCCCCTTCCCACCAACAACCCCTTACTTCCCCTCACGCCCCCCGGAAAAAAAAAAAAAAAAAAAAAAAAAAATAACAAAAAAAAAAAAAAAAAAAAAAAAAAAAAAAAAAAAAAAAAAAAAAAAAAAAAAAAAAAAAAAAAAAAAAAAAAAAAAAAAAAAAAAAAAAATCACCATTCACACATTTCACATAAGACAAAAATGCATTTTTTTTAAAAGCTAAAATGTAAAGAGGATATTCCACAAACATAACAAAAAAAAGATTTAAGATACTACTGACACAACTGTAATTAACTCCTGAGCCAGGAAGATAACTGTTGTACTAACCTAATTGTATCCAGAATTTGTGAAAAAAGAATCAAAATTTTCAAGTATAAGTTTGGGTAGATAATAATTTTGTCTCCTTAAAACAGAATTAACCTCAAAATATTGAGTATCCAGGTAAATCTGAGGCTTATAGACAAGTAAAGGTATTGTTTGATATCTACTAGTCTGGCAGCTTAACAGAAACTCTTTTAAAAAACTAAAACCCCACAAGTGTGGATATATTCACCTAGAAACTGATACATCAACTACAAGACTTAAAAATCACTAAGACACCACAAAGCTCTTTGACAGGGATGAGTTTTCTCAATCTCTTTTAGGCTGTATCATACTTTTACACCAACTCACGCTTATTTTAAGGCTGAAGACACCAACATAAATAGCTAACTACTAGTATTGGGTCCTGTGCTCAAATTCAGCATTCCTGACAAAGCTTTGCAAGTTTGAAATACTGAAATATGAAGCAGCAGCTCATTTTGGAGAGACCTATTGGCAACAACAGATCCCACTGGTCTTAGAATCAATTTGTGTACAAGATCCCAAGAGATTTTGCAGCCCATTTCAAATAAAGATTTGTTTCTTCTGTGGTCAGGGTTATTATTGGAATATTTGGCTGCCAGCACAGCACATGAAGCTAAAACAATACTCCTGCCAAAATAGAAAAATAATTCTTGAACTTAGAAATAATTTATTTTAAAAAAATCTGTACCTTTAAAAGCACTAATAGAATTTGAAATCAGAGATTTTGTGACCAGTACAGTTATCTGTCAAGCTCTCAGAATTAGAATTGTTTGACAGTTTTAAGGTAGCCTGTTCCAAGATGCATCCAGCGGTATTTGAGGCTTCACAGGAAGTTAGCCCTTCGCTAAGAGTATAGAAATAGTTTTGTAATACTTAGTAGTACTTCAGGACTTACGTTTCTACTAGCTACCAACAAAGGTTGAAAGCGATGTTTAGGATCTTAAAAACAAGAATATAGCAGGACTTTAGCTTTTTTAAAAAGTATGTATTATTTATAATGTAGTTACTGCTTTGCTTTTCTGAGACTCAAAATACCTCCATCTTCCCACTAAGGGCAACAAAGAACCTTCCCCTTAGGTGCTAGTTTTAGACAAAACACAAGGAAACCAGCATTTTCATACACTGAACATTTATTGTCTTTCACAAGACAAAATGAAGTTTCCCCAGCTGATGAAGAGCCATCAAGATGACCATAAAGGGGAGAGGGTGCAAAATTCCAGTGTACAGTATAAGCGACAAATTACCTCCCTGACTACCCTGGAAGAAAGATGATTGATCAACCTCACTGCAACTAAAAAACAGGATTATAAAATATTTACAGAAAAGAATAGTACAGAAAATAAACCCAGGACAACTATCTGTGTATGAAATGCTGCTAACACTTTTCTGGCTCCTTAAAAACCTGTTCCACTACCCTCACCAGAGCATTCAGAGTGTATGAGGATTCAGGCAGAGTGCAGTCATGCCCTGCTCCCACAGCCCCTCCCCCTGAGTACCACTATCTCCCCCCAGAGAAGGGGGAGGAGTCAATGGAAGCAACATTGTGTTCTTTACCATAATTTCCTTCCACCGAGTGGACATGCTAACTCTGAAAGGAAGTCCTCAGGCACACCTTGTCTGCAGCGGTGTCTATTCAGAGCATACCAGCTAGTCAGCCTGTGGATAGGTAACTACTCCCTGTCATGTGAGCCCTTCCATTGCTTGCAGGAGGACCTTTCCCTCTCCACTGTCTGCAGCGGTCTGATCTGTGTTCTGAGGAGCAGGAAAGCTGACTAGGACTATGACAGGTCAGAGGAGACCTTCCATTTCCTTCATGAAGGCTTCATACACATCATCCTTTGTCTGTACAGAGATAGGAGCAGATGATCCAGCCTTAGGGGCAGCTTTGGTTAACGGGAGAGCAGGCTCATCATCCTGTTTTCTCTGGGAAGCAGCTGAAGCCCCTTTATTCTCCCGGCGCACTCGCAAGGCAGTGGGCACAAAGCGAGTGATCTCTGCCTTGGGATTAGTGATCTGCGGCTTGGCACTGATAGTGGCCGTAGCTTTCTTCTCAATGGTGGCCGCACTGGTGTCATCCGCCTTGGGGCGCTGTATCAAGCTGGGTGGTGCACTCAGTACCCCAGGATTTGGAATGGGAGCCGGTGGGAAGAGCCCAGGTGGAGCAGGTCCTAATGGTGGCACCAGAGGTGGTCGTAACATGCCTGGGCGAGGGGGAGGGATACCTGTAAGAAGAAAAGCAAAGCATAAGATGACTCCATACCTGGGATTAAAGTCTTTGCTCAAAAGTGTACAAGCTCAAAAAGCCAAGAAGGAAAAACAAAACAAAAGATGCAGCAGCACTGTCTTTTTAAGAAATTTAAAAATTAAAAAATGTTTTCAACTCTCCATCAAATGCTGAGTTGAATATAGTGTTGATCCTCAGACTTTGAAACCTACAGGAGCCTGTGCATTGTTCCTTTTCAAATTTTGAAGTTACAGTCTGAAAATAAAATTTCTTGATGATCCATTCCACTGGAATTTCAGAGGTGTCTGAAATGTATGACCATGCAGAAAAAAAAATACTTCTATCTCCAACTCGTTAAGTGGAGCACCAATATAGTACCCTGGGGTTATTCAGAAACAGTCCAGCAGAATTCTAACCTCTGAAATTCCCTTTCTGAGAACAGATCTGTTGCTAGCAAACTATACAGAGCAGTACATAATTACTTGTTATTACACAGAAAAAGATACAGCACAATGCAGCCACACAGACAGAACAAAGGCAAACTAGTAACTGCTTACACCTCCTGGCCTGTTCACCGCAGCAAAAACTGGGAAAATAGAGAGACAGACCTGGTGCTGAGGCAAACAGGGCACTTTACCTGGTGGGGCAGGAGGGGGCAGGCGAGGAGGCGGCCCACGTGGAGGAGGACCTGGGGGCAGACCTGGTGGGGGGCCTGGGGGAGGGCCAGGCGGTCGCCCAGGCGGAGGGCCTGGTGGCAGAAGTCGAGGTAAAGGCCCACGCAGTCCTGGTAAGCCAGGAGGTCTCAGGAACGGAGGAGCCCCTGAAAGCATGCACACAAATGAAGAGAAATTCAGTTTATGATTAAGAAAACCCAAAACTATCCCATCACCTAATACTAAAGATCCTCAATAGGAACTTGAAAGCTGTTCTAATGCCAGACAGCTGCCAGAATAAACAATCTCCTGAAAAACAAAACCTCAGAAAGAGGCAGCAGTTTTTAGACTTGGAGGAAAGTTTCTTCATAATAGTCAAGTATCTTGTCTCACTTGTAAAAAGGGCTCTTCCCCATGTAATGAAACAGTAATAGAGAACAGCCACTGAGCTGCAGTTTAAATTTAAACAGTGGAAGCATGTTTCACTGTGGCATTGGATTGCCCTTCTGTCCCGAGAAGAAAGTAGTTTTGTTCTGCTGAAATTAACTGTTTTAGAAACAAAGAGTGGAGACCAGCCACTGAGCTGCAGTTTAAATTTAAACAGTGGAAGCATGTTTCACTGTGGCATTGGATTGCCCTTCTGTCCCGAGAAGAAAGTAGTTTTGTTCTGCTGAAATTAACTGTTTTGAGTTCCCTTCTAGGGGATATCAGAAGTAAACTGTGGGGAAGACATTGAAAAGAGCTTTGGTCTGCCCCCCAGCTCCCCTTGGGAGAAAAAAAAAAAAAAAAAAATCACTTTATTAATGTGTTAATGTACCCATATAGAATAAAAACACATTCAAATCATAGAATATATTGCTCCTCACTACAGTCTAACTATTGATCTTTGTAATTTAAGTGTAAGAACTGAAGAGATGTATACACTTTAATTACAAAACAGCTTTACTGTTAACCAATTCAGCTATAGTAATCCTACTAACAGAAAATAAACTGCTGTCTTCCTCGAAATAAAAGAGTGTTTGCCTTCAAAAAACCCATACGCTGTAAGAAACTGTTATTGCTTGGCCCCATTGCCAATAGTCTTGAGGCATTCTAATACTGACAGAAATTAAAATTCAGTACTTATTTCATCTGAGTATAGTTTTCTTCCCCAACAAGGCTGAAATACATTCAGGTGGCAAAACGGCAGCCATCTTCACATCACAGCTTGTTAAAAAAAAAAAAAAACAACCCATCACACACACCAAAAGCACAGAAAACATCAAAGCCTGTAACTAGGTAATGGCTCCCAAACCTCTTTAGATGTCTTGTTCGGGGTAGGGTGTGAGGGGAACACCACAAGAAAACAATACCAAACACTGGAAAGGCATATTGCTCCAGGCCTTGTTCTTCAGACTCCAACACCGGCTCCAGTGCTGCCTGTCAGTGTTAGTGTTAATGAACAAGCCAGTGCCCATCAGGCTGAGTACAGCTACAAGGGCCTGATGCCTCGAAAGCACAGTACAGCAACGAGAGTGTACTGGTCTCATCAAGTACACTTGACACTCCCACAGGTCTCATCAAGTACCAGACCGGGCCCCTGTACCCCACCTGCAACACATTCTGCAGCTTCAAAACTCCCAACCTGATACCCTGCCTGTAGTATCGAGAACCTTTGTCCTTCAAACCTGAGTAAATCAAGCATTCACCTGGTGGAGGGCCAGGAGGAAGGCCGGTGGGTGGGCCTGGGGGCCTCAGTGGAGGGGCCGGAGGTGGTCCTAATGGAGGTGGCCCAGGCATAGGAGGTGCCTGTATCTGAGTTGGAGGAACAGGCTGTTGAGTCTGTTGCTGCTGTTGTGCCTGGGAAGTTGCAGTAGATGACCCGGTCTCTGGAAGTGCTTCCTCACTGAGTTGTTGTTGCTGCTGCTGCTGTTGTTGTGATGTCTCTTCAGACTCCGAGTCCTCTTCCTCCTCCTCCTCCTCTTCTGAATATTCCTCCACTTCTCTCCCTTCTTCTGGAATTTCCTGACCTGCAAATGGAGTCATACTTATAAAATCAGTCCACAAGCAGTCTACCTTTATTATCACCAGAGAACCTTGAGCACACAAAACAAAAGGATAAACCTTACTCCAAAGGAAAGAAAACTGACCCACATCTTATTGCTAAACAGAAAATAAAAAAAAAATTTAAATTGCAGTTCTAGATAGAGCTCTGCCACCAAGAGCTATGTGTTCCTGTGGGAGCTGAAACTTCTACTACCAACCCGAAGGAAAACTATTTGATCTATGGTTTGTGGGGAGAATGGGGACAACGACAAATGTCAAAATAAACATAATCCCCACATCCAAGAAACTCTAGTGCCTTTGAATGATACTGCAGTGTCTAAAATAAAGAAAAAACAAAGAAAAAACAAAAAAATCTGCAGTCTGTTGGTTAACATTTCTGCAAAAGGATAGTTTATGGGAGTACGAATCCTTACAGGTTACAACCTGAGCTCATAGACAACATCACTCTTACTTTTTCACTAAGAAGTTTGTATTTCACTTGAGCAATTGTTTAAAAGTTAACCAAGATAAAATTTACAAGGAAAAAAATCCCAGTACATCAAAAAGACCTCGTAAGTTGCTACTATAACTTCAGCTCTGCTATGCACCACGCACACACAGCACCAGACTTAAAATAATTTAGAAAAATCCAAATACCCCACAGCTTATACTCCTAGCAGATCTTACACTATGACAGTAAAATATTTACTCTATAAAAAAAACTGTGCAAACAAAGGTTTTACTGGTAAGCTTAACGGCATTAACCCCACTTGATACATCCATCTCACTCACCTGCCATTCGTAACATCATGGCCTGAAGCGGAGTCAGTTCTTTCATGTTCTTTTTCTTTTTTCGTGACTTCCCAGGCATGTCTGCAAACCGTACACTATGACCTGGGGAAGGCAAAGCACAGACAAGGGTGGTGGGAAGAAAATAATAGCAATCAGATCGATTTAAGTCTTCTACCTGGTATGGATAATGTAATCACTCCAACATTTCAATGATCCTTACATAAGAGTTAACATGGGCATGACTGATTATTTGAAGTTTTGATTACTCAGTATTCTCTATCAATTGGCCTCCCCAAAGCAATCAAGAAAAAAAAACTACTATCCAAAAGCATTAGCAGTATGAACTTTAGTTGTCTTAATTGTTCAAGTCACTGAAGACTGAGTGCATTTTACACTGAGGTTTAATTTTTGTAGGGCACCCTGCCAATTCAACATTTTGGATGAAAAATGGCTTGCAACCCTACTAAGACAACTCCACTGTTAAGAAAACAGGTCCATCTGAAAAAGATGCTTCACTTCCAGATAGTGTCCTTCCGATCTGTTTAGTAATAAAAGTTATTCCAGCTGGAAATTAGGTGAGTTAGAACAAAGTTAGCTGGCTGAACAAATTATTTTCCCTCCCAGTCAGGAAAACAGACACACACCCTGTCAAGTAGTGTTCCTCTTTTGGAAGAAGAATTAAATCCCTAACTTCCTATCGTACCTGATTTCTTTTCTTCGCCACCTTCCCTCTCCTTGTCATTATCCCGATGCAGGAAATCCTCGCCTTCACTGTCTGCATCTGACCTATCGCTGTCACTATCATCGCTACTCTCATCATGCTTGTCTTGATCCATATCCTCAGGATAACCTTCATCTTCACTGGTACTGGACATATCGTCATCGTGCCCTCGCTGTCCTGCAGGAAGCAAAGTATCAGAAAATACATAAATTCCAAATACACTGGTGTGAAAGAATGTTTTGTACATCTACAGTTAGAAAAATCCCCCTAGCTACAGCACGGACATATTGAAAACTCTTCAGCATGTAGAAGATTATTTTGGAGAGTCTGTTTTTATTAGATTTCCTTTTAACCAGCTGGTTAATTTGCACAGCAAACAAGTGAAGGTAACTCCTACCTACAACTCATTAGTTCATTTCTGTAGAGTAACCATCCATTATTGAAACACTTCAATGCTTTCTGGCATGCAATAAAGCTGATCTACCCATTCACTAAAGTTTGTTATGATACATTAACTGTATTAAAAAGGAGGACCTAGGTTCTCCTACCAAATCAATATCCAGGCTTCAATTTTTGGGGTTTTTTTTGAAAGTTTGTTTGGGTTTTGTTTGTTTTTTGAAGGGAAGACTTCTCAGAGAAATCTGGAGGGTGTCCTGACAGGTTTGGTTTGTTTTTTTTAAAGGCATAATACATGCAGTGTTTCAGCCTTGTTAAGACTACATGGGAAAAAATCCCAACTGTGCAACATAAGGAAACAACAAGTACCTGAAAACTGTAATTAGAAGTTTTACCATTAAAAAACATAACAGATAACAAAATTACAAGCATTACGAAATATACCAGAAGCACCTCAGAGGTACAAGAAGAGTCCTTCAAGCAGCATTAACATTCATATTGCCAGAGAACACCTTGTCTAGGGCACACTACGCTTGTGACAGTACCATCCATAGCAAAACAGAAGGATCAAGCAAAAAACACCAGACAGTAATAGGAAAGGCCTTACCTGCTTCAGAACTGTAAGAAATGTCCTCTTCTCGCCTTCGAGGAGCCATCTCCAAGGTGAAACCCACTTTACGGCCATACATCTGTAGGACTTGAGGTGGGGGTGGCCCTGGAGGAGGTCCAGGAGGCTTCCTGCCTGGAGGTAAACGTGGAACACCAAGCCCAGGAGGAGGAAGAACAGAAATGGACCGAACTGGTGGTCTGGATATAAGAAAGAAAATGAGAAACAAGAACACAAAACACCAAACATGAGCTCAATCGAATTTTTAACCTCCTCTCATTGCTTACATAGAATTCTATACTTCTCTTTTAGAAGGCATCTAATTCATGAAGTATAGATTTGTCCCAAGGAGTTTACAGCCTCGTACAAATACATGATTGCTGAAGATCAGACAAAACCAAGCTTCCCAGAAGGCAACTGAAGACTGAAAAAATGTATTGAATCCTATCACAGAAACAAAATGAAGTAGCCACAAAGTTACTGAAAACAGAAGACTCCTCAGAAACAAATAGAGAGAATGGGAAACACAAAAACTA
The DNA here is from genome assembly GCF_000710305.1 of Buceros rhinoceros silvestris. Taxonomy (NCBI): domain Eukaryota; kingdom Metazoa; phylum Chordata; class Aves; order Bucerotiformes; family Bucerotidae; genus Buceros; species Buceros rhinoceros. The sequence continues at coordinate 11,527 of NW_010403278.1, forward strand.
GGAGCTTAAACTGAATATATACTAGCATGACAAAAGAACACATACATGGCAATTTAAGGGACATTTATGTTCAAAGCTGCAGGGCTTTAAGTTTTATCAATATGCTAGAATACCTAGTATATTACTTGTAAACCAAGTAATATAAACAAGTACCTGTAGTAGTAAGGAAAGATTAAGCAAGGCTTTGGTTAAGAAAAGTACAATTCACTTGCACAGAACTCCTGATTTCTCCTAGTCTACATTACCTCCGCTTCTACCCCTAGCTCCTCACCAGTAATAAGAGAGTTCCTTTTTTTACTTCCTCTCCAAGTTTTGGGTTTTTTGGTTTTGTTCAAGATTTGTTTCTTTGGTTTTTTCCTTTCTCTTACCCATAGGCTGATGTCTTCTTCAGGATAGAAGGTGGTTGGGCCCCTGGAAGGGGAATGTCCTGTATGAGGATGTTAGAGGGAGCATGAGGCATATCTGGCAAGGGGATACTTTCCACTTCCACATGCTGAGCATTCTGGGGGGGGGGAGGGGGGAAAAAAAGAGAGAATGGGTTACTCTCACAGAAGCCACTGCACAACCTCATCTCCTTTCAGAGTACAGAACATATGGGGCCTGGCACCACTTGCCAAAGGCACCTCTTCTTGGGGCATGTTATCTCGTAGCAGTCCGTGAAAGACATTTGGAAAGAGGTCAACAGTAAAACTTTTCAACACATAACAAAGCACGTGCAGTGCACCCATGAAAAGCTTTAGTGTTTCAGTCAGGTTTGAATCTCCCTTTAGACCTTCAGTCCCCAAATCAAAAAGGCTGCAGATACTTAAATACAGGCACAATTACCCAGAAGGCACAAATCACAGGCTGCTGCATACTCCAAAGGGAAAAAGAAAAATCTTACGGATACTTGCATCTGGGCAACATTATGTTCTCCAGTATGGTAGAGAAGAATTAAAGAGGTTCCTTTGACAAGGAATGCCAAAGGATTCTCACTGAATAAACGGAAACATCAACTGCACACTCACAGGCTTGTTCTCTCTCTTTAATACAGAAAACAAATTCTGATATTGTTTTTTTGCAGCATAAATTTGCCCTTCCCCTGTAATTTCTTGTTGAATGACGCAGTATCAGAGACAAATACACACTTGATAACTCCCACGCTGACCTCACCAAAATGCTGTAACTGGAGATACTATGCAAATTAATGTAAGTACTTAATACGGACCACGTAACATACATACTGGTCTCTTAGGAAGTTCCCTTCCTTTGCAACTGTCACACAAAGCAGACAAAGCATATACACTACCAAAGTTACAAGACTGACATATAACAAGCATTACCTTGACAGCATCAAAATACTGGCTGAGTTGTGATCTCTTCTGCTCGTACTCCACCTCTAACTTGCGCAGTTCTTTATAGATGTCAGGATTCTCCTTCTCGTAGAGCCGCAAAATACGCTCAAAAGTCTCACGGAGTTTTTTGCGTTTATCCTTTAGCACTTTTTCATTAAGTTGTGGCTGCTGTACTGGGTTAAACTCTAATCCAAAATAGCACAAAAAAAGCCCAAAATTATCAAGTTACTCTACTCCACAACTACAAGGAATGAAATTACTTCAAAGCAAACAACTTCCAATTCCTAATTTCAGGAAGTCTTTAGTCTTACGATAATTCCCACCTTCAACTCTTAAGTCACTACCATGCACACTCCTCATTCTTTAGGTCAGTCATATTCCTGGGGGAGGGTGGGAAATCAGCTTCAACAGCACTACATCAATTCATAATCAGGCCCCAATTATTCAACAGAATCTCCCTTCTACTAGGAAAGAAAAAAGGGTTGCTCTATTTTAGATTCCCAGTCATGCCTTAAAACTGCTATGCATCTACATAAACCACTGCTCAACGCTAACAGTTGGCACCTCTACTCACCCATCTCATCCAATTTTTCCATGTCCCGGATAATCTGCTTTGGATCTTTCATCTTTAATACAGCTGCTCGTACCATCATTCGTTGCTTTTTGTTCTAAGGTCAGAAATTGAGGAGATCAGAAAAATGTCACAGGATTAAGGGATAGAACCCTTGTACCAAATACCCTCCTTTCAGTATTCCCACTCTGCAGAAAAAAAACCACACCTCAAAATGCCCCGCAAATACTAACCATGGCACAAATCAGCAGCAAAGGTAATTAAAACTGATGGGAATTTTAATTCCGCTACCCTGCTATTTAAAAATGCTTCTATAATTCATTCACTCCAGTTAAGACAAACAATCAACAAGATAACCAACTGACAAAAGGTGTACAGCAAAACACACTAAGTATGTGAGTAGGGTTTTTTTCCCCCTAATTCCTAAGTACTTTCAATCATGTTTTGAAAAGTGGTAATCATCACTAATTAAGAAATAGTGGATAATGAGACACAGTTACTCAAAACAAGATTCCTGCCTGTATTTTGTTCAACTGTTTGCTTGGACAGCATTTTCCAAAGTGAATCTAAGATACCAGTCAAAACATTTGTAGGCGATTCATCACCCATAGCCCATAACAATCACAAACACAACATGGGGAATGCCAAGTAAATGTTCTTGATCTCTATTTACCTTCTTTAGTTCCCTTTTCCGAGCTTCCTTCCCTAGAGAGAAGGGAAAAAGAAAAAGAAAATAACAACTTGAAAGAGACAATCAATCCTTGAAGAATCTTTCCTTCATCAAGACTGGAGCTGTTTCTCATCAGTTCACTCAAAGGCTGGAACTGTTTAACTCACCTTCCCAATGACAGAGAAATACAGTATGAAATAGGTACCTATTTCACGTGTGTTATACAGAAAGAAAATAAAATATAGCAGTCTTTGTCTCCAGAAGCAGGAGTGTTTCTGTACAAAGAAGAACAATAGACGGCAAAAGCCACAGTGTGGTGACAACGCGTGTGGTCACGAAAGGATTGCTGCTCAGAAGCTGAAATAGAGCCAACAACGAAAACACTTAAAAAAATTATGTATGCTTTGAGTATGCATCTGAAATAAAGCATATTCACCGCGGAAGTCTGGAGTTTCTTTATCCAGTATGTTACCAAAAGGAAAAAACAGCTAGACGACTACTTCCTCTAACCAGAACACCTGCAAAACTTGACACGTTCCTCAAATTCTAGCCTTGGACAGACTACCAATGTCCCAGAAAAGCGGCTTTCAGTTCAGCCAACAGCTAAGTTCAAAGACCTCTGAACACTGATAACTACGGCAAAAACTAAGAAGTAAACAGAAGAAGCAACAGCCTAAAAGCAAGTAGCCTTCTTGCAAGTTTTTACACCAGCCCAAAATGAAATAATATTTTTCAAGTTAGAGAAACTCAGTTCTGATTCACAAAGTGAGGATCTTATCCTCAGAGAAACCTTTTTCTCTGCTTCTCTACGACACCCCCCACCCCAGCCAATTCCCACCTGCTTAGCTTTTAAAGATACTTACGGGCCTGGTCCGTGGGGTTCATAAACTTCCCACTCTTGGTGGATGATGTAGATCTCCGCCCCATTTTGGCTTTTTTCTTTCCGCCTCAAAACACAGTTTTAAAAAGAGGGAGAGATCTAGAAAAGACGGCATGGATTCAGGTCACAGTAGCTTTCCCCTTTCTCTACCAGCAAAGTTGCTCCCTCAAAAATCTCTAATTCTGTGAGGTGCTCAAACCCTACAAGCTCTGACATTCTCATTAAAAACACCCTGCTTTAACTAAGTACTACTATTTAATTAAGCATCTGCTTACTACTACTTTACTAAGTATCTACTGTAAACTAATCAATTAGTTCTTTATTCACTCCAAGATTCAAACAAAGAAGTTTCTTGCTTACACCAGAGGGGCACAGGGGAGGGAAAAATACCCACTCTGTTTTTCTAAGAGCATATCAGAGTCCTTCTAGCTTTTCATTTACTCTCATAAAAGCTTAGAAGACCTCTCTAATCTCCCTCCAACTCTACTTTCCTGCCAAACCACCACTCAAAAGAAAACCCCCAAAAAACTCCACCAAAACAAAACACAATACATAACAGATTTCATCCCAAAATCTAAAACTATCTCTGAAATTCGGGAGTCGATGGGAAGCAGCTTTCTAGACACCACACTACATCCAAACAGACTACAACCAAAGTGAAAGCACTCACAAGTTCAGTCTAAAGTTCTCTGCAGCCACCATATGCATCCTTCTTCCTTAATTACAGAAGATGCCACTTTCAAACCACTAAATGACAGCACTCCCTTAGCCCCTAAAAAAAAAAAACCACTAACCTCAAGCATGGTGTCTCATTTGGTGCTTCAAGACTTTGCAGAAGGGGCTCCCAGCAAGCTCCAAGAACTGACCTCATTCAATTAACTCTCTAGGAAAAATCTCCAGAGCTCTGGTCGACCCTTACTAGCAGGTTATGGTCACAGTTGTCCTGCTGTTTGCAAGAGCACCCCGTGATCTGTGATCACCAAGAACACATCTCCTACTTAAGATTACACTGAGTTTTTTTACAAGACACTATCATTTATTTAGGTGGGATGCTTACCAAACAAAGGCAGGAATTACATCTGCACGCCGTCTTTGTCACATTTCTAACATTTAAAGGGTGAAGGGGAAAAGAATAAACTTCTGAAACCTCGATCCCAAATCATTTTAGGACACAAAGCAAAGAGGTTCAAGGCAAAAGAAAACCCACCCTCTAAATTTATGATTTTCTGGCCACGGGGGAACAAGGCAGGAAGCCTCCCACGAGGCACACGAAAGCCTCCCCTCCTCCTCCGACGGAGGGAAGGAGCGAAGGCGGCAGCGCAGACCGCCGCCCTCTCCTCGCTTCCCTTTCCCCCCTCCTCCTCCCAGCCCAGCACCGTCCCGCTCCTCTCACCCCTCCGCCCGGCCGGGCGGGCCGGCCCG
>NW_010403279.1:0-323 GCF_000710305.1 Buceros rhinoceros silvestris
GTGCTGGTGGGGCCGGAGGGGTGAGCAGCCCTGTGATGGTGCGGCCCCCGGTAACCCGTGCCCCGGTGACTCCGCAGGAGTGGGGCTGCTCAGCTTGGAACTGCCTCTTTGCCTCAAATCCTGTTTGAGCGGGAGCACGGGGACGGAGGGAGCTGAGCAATCCAACTGCTTCCTTTTCAAAGGAAATTCTTTTCTCCTGGATGAAATTCAAATCCAACCCCAAATCTCTGTTTCTTTGCAAAGGAGAAGGAAGAAAATGCAAAACACGCTCCCCACCCCCCGAGTCTATCAGTCTTGCAGCTGATGAGCCGAGCGGCTCCCGC
>NW_010403279.1:861-1272 GCF_000710305.1 Buceros rhinoceros silvestris
GTCGCTCCCTCGGTCTGACTCTTCCCAGCACGCACCAGTGCGACCAGTGCCGCAGGCTTTTGCCGGCAGAGGAATGGTACGCGTGGAGGTTTCTGCCGCTCGTACAGACAGGAACCTTGACGTGGGAAATATGGGAGTTATTTTTTTTAATGTAGTACCGTTAAAATGGTTTTTAATTGAGTTAGTTTCTGCAAGTTCGATGATAAATTTTTAAGTACCTCAGCTTGGAGAGACAGGTCTGTGCTCGGCTCCTCTGCTTCGGGCGTGAGGAAACTCCAGAGCCTGAAGTGTTCCTGGGCTGTCGCTGTCTCTGTGCTCAGGAACCCTCTGAGCTCTCTGCCCCCCAGCTAAGGGCAAGCCTGGCACATGCATGGGGGGGGGGGTGGGCCCCCACAGCTCCCAACTCCACAC
>NW_010403279.1:1878-2223 GCF_000710305.1 Buceros rhinoceros silvestris
GCCATGGCTGGCGAGGGCAGCGAAGGTGAGAGCTGTGATGCCGTCTGCTGCTTTTGCTGCCTGGGAGGCACCAGCCTCACGACCCCAGATTCTCCTCTAGAAGGTGCAAAGTGCACCCGTCTGGTGATGCTCCTGGGAGCCCAGGCAGCGCCGACGTGCTGGAGCTGGCAGCTGCAGTGGGTTGTATCGTCCTGAGGGGCTGCTGCACCCACTGGGTGCCCACTGTGGGCTCGGGGCAGTTCCTGGAGCTGAGGATTCCCTTTTCCCATGCTGGAGGGAAGCATCCAGGCTTTGCCCCTGGCTCCAGAGCCTGGCTCATCCCAGAGCCCTGTGTTTGCCAGGTCG
>NW_010403279.1:2501-2744 GCF_000710305.1 Buceros rhinoceros silvestris
CAGAGCGGGTCCGGCTCTGTGATTGCATGACTCTGCGGCACCGATGGGGCAGTTCCCGGTTTCTGTTGTCCCGGGCAGGGCTGGCTGCCATGCGCACACCAAGGCAAGAGCAAACAGCACAAAACGCTGCATGGTTTGAGACAGGGCCCTTTGGTCTGTGGCTGTGCCATGGGGCAGGGTCCCGTTAGCCATCGAAGCCCAGTGGGTGCCATCGGTGTGGAGAGGTTTGTTGAGAGATGAGCA